>NW_021163419.1:0-75503 GCF_004324835.1 Dendronephthya gigantea
TATTAAATTGCTTTTTGTACAACTGGTTCAAATTTTTTGACCAGAATAAAATTAACTGCTGGTTTAATATTCTGTTGTATCCTTTGCCAATCCCTTCTGAACAGTCTTACTGAATTTCAAGTTCAGCAAATCAGTATTAAAGAATTTATCTTTGAAAACCTGACATCTCATATAAGGAAAAAATTGCTATTTTAGACAATGGTTTTTGAATTTTTTGAACTGAATGTAATGAACTGCTGGTCTAATATTCTGTTGTTCCCTTTGCCAATCTCTTCTGAACATTTTTACTGAATTTTAGGTTCAGCAAATCAATATTAAAGAGTTTAGCTTTATAAATCTGACATCTCATATAAGTGAAAAATTGCTTTTTTGGACACCGTGTTTCAAATTTTTTGACCTGAATGAAATGAAGTGCTGGTCTAATATTCTGTTGTATTCTTTGGCAATCCCTTCTGAACGTTCTTACTGAATTTCAAGTTCAGCAAATCAATATTAAAGAATTTATCGTTCAAAATCTGACATCTCGTATAAGGGAAAAATTGCTTTTTTGGACAAATGGTTTCAAATATTTTGACCTGATTGAAATGAACTGCTGGTCTAATATTCTGTTGTATCTTTTGCCAATCTCTTCTGAACATTGTTACTGAATGTCAAGTTCAGCAAATCAATATTAAAGAATTTAGCTTTTCAAAATCTGACATCTCATATAAGAGAAAAATTGCTGTTTTGTACAACTGGTTTCAAATTTTTTGACCAGAATGAAATGAACTTCTGGTCTAATATTCTGTTGTTTTCTTTGGCAATCTCTTCTGAACATTCTTACTGAATTTCAAGTTCAGCAAATCAATATTAAAGAATTTATCGTTCAAAATCTGACATCTTTTATAAGAGAAAAATTGCTATTTTGGACAATTGGTTTGAAACATTTTGACCTGATTGAAATGAACTGCTGGTCTAATATTCTGTTGTATCTTTTGCCAATCTCTTCTGAACATTGTTACTGAATGTCAAGTTCAGCAAATCAATATTAAAGAATTTAGCTTTCAAAATCTGACATCCCATATAAGAGAAAAATTGCTTTTTGTACAACTGGTTTTAAATTTTTTGACCAGAATGAAATGAACTGCTGGACTAATATTCTGTTGTTTGCTTTGGCAATCTCTTCTGAACATTCTTACTGAATTTCAAGTTCAGCAAGTCAATATTAAAGAATTTATCGTTCAAAATCTGACATCTTTTATAAGAGAAAAATTGCTATTTGGACAATTGGTTTCAAACATTTTGACCTGATTGAAATGAACTGCTGGTCTAATATTCTGTTGTATCCTTTGCCAATCTCTTCTGAACATTGTTACTGAATTTCAAGTTCAGCAAATCAATATTAAAGAATTTAGCTTTCAAAATCTGACATCTCATATAAGGGAAAAATTGCTTTTTTGTACAACTGGTTTCAAATTTTTGACCTGAATGAAATGAACTCCTGGTCTAATTTTCTGTTCTATGCTTTGTCAATCCCTTCTGAACATTCTTTCTCAATTTGAAATCTAGCAAATCAATAATAAAGAATTTAACTTTCAAAATCTGACACCTCATATAAGGGAAAAATTGCTATTTTGGACAATTGTTTTTAATTTTTTGACGTGAATGATATGAACTGCTGGTCTAATATTCCGTTGTATCCTTTGACAATCCCTTCTGAACATTCTTACTGAATTTAATTCTGACGCTTTTAGTTATGCGTCATTCGTTGATAATATATTTTTCTCTTCCCCTGGGACAGTCAAGGGTCTCCCAAACTTGTTGTAATGGATTACAATTCTTTTTCAAGCCAAAAGCTTAAATATTAGGCACATTCTTGTTTTCACTATGTAGACTCGGTATTTATATTGTCGATGAAAACCTACATTTTGGAGTTTGGTTTGCCGTGCATGACGTTTAAAAAAGTAAAATGAGTTTCAGTTATATTAAGAAGTATACGTATAAAATTTGTTTGCCTCAGTTGAAATATTTTGAAGAAATATTAAGACGTATATATAGGTTTAGGTTATTATTATACAGAGATGTTTTGTCGGAAGAGCTTTATAATAATTTCCTGTTATGCGAGTTGATCAACCAAGAATCCGAATACAATTTTCGTTGTTGCAATGATAAGATATTTTATGAAATTTGAACAATTTTTGGTACACTTTCTGACTGCATCTACAAAATTTATAATTTCGCTTAAGTCCCTGGTACATACATTCAGGAAAACAGGAATTTTTTACCCCTTGTTTTCACACTAATTTTGGTTTAATATTGCTATATTCTGATGTGTTTAATATAACTATATGACATTATTAAAGTTAGATTACCCCTGAGGTGCATGTAGGCATAAGTCAATTGTATTTAGATCAGTTGTATCTCATATAATGGATTATGTAGTGTCGTCGTAGAATAACAACACGTACTATATGCATGGTCTCAGTTATTAGGCATTTGGTAATATGCCCGTGATAGCCACGCCGAGCTCAAAAATAGTGCGAATTTGTAGACATATCATATTAGTGCATCATATGGAAAAGGCACGATTGTCAAGGGTCCAATGCGGCCGTATTTTTGACATTTTCCTTCTACATCAGCGGTTAATCTCTGCACAGTCAAATAGTCTACAACGTCAGGTAAATTTTCATCCTTCTTTCGCCTTTTCTCTGCATGTTTTTTCTTAAAATTGTCCCATTTACATTTGTTTTTGTTCACCATTACTTAAGCGAATAAAACAGCATTCAAGCAATGCAACATGTGCTTCGAATAATATCGACACCCAGAAAAGCATCATGGGCTATGGCACCCATAGGCTGCTTCGAATTTTTTTTAAAATTTATTTTTATACTGGCACGAATAGGCTTGAGAAAAAATTTTTTTATTTTTTTTTTATTTTTTTTCAAAAAAAATAAAAAAAGTGAAAGAAAAACAAAAATATAACTTATTTTAAACAACATGTAATCGAAAATTTATGGCCCTCCTAGGCCACCATAGACAGCTTATGCTAGGTGAGGAGCATTTTTACGCAAAGCTTTATTGTGTTTAGAGATATGCATATAAAAATAGCTGCAAAAATAGAAATATCAACAGCATGACAGGGATTAATGAATAATTTTTGCCACAAGACGCCTGAGTAAATATATTTTTCGGCCATTAGCAAACATTCATCGCTTTTCCCTTTCATGTATGACATATCGTGGGATTAAATAAGTAATAAGGTGAAAATATTTATAATCCTCTCAGAACTAATACCTGGATAAACAGTCTTAAGTCTTCACTTATCTTAATGGTCGCATTCTTTAAAAAAGTGTGCGTGCTGTAGGCCATTCAAGTTCTGATGTCAATCAATTGTGTTAAAAATGTTGCTCGGTCAAGCATGTAATAGCTTACGTCATCAAAAGTTCAATTCGATAAAATAAGAGTGAAAATAGTTTAAGTTAAAAGATATTGTTCACAGACGTATTGTTGGTATATTTTACTAGTTGTTGATGATGAATATTTTAAGTTGTGAACATTTTTAAGTAATGATCGATTGAGCAGAAGACCAACTCGACTAGTGCAACAACGCCTTAAACAAACAAGATATGAGAGCTAGAACGAGCTTCTAAGACCAACCCACATTTCTAACTTACAACGCTGATTGGTTGGATAAGGATCAGCCCACTCTGGTTGATGACGTCTGCAAGTTTCACTCAAACAGCTGCATTCATGCGTCGATTGTGTATGATAGTCTGTGGTGTTGTATAGTCTGAACTGAAAACCAAGTTACTTCAGTGGTATACTTTAAAATGGCAGGGAGCTTTAAGCTCCCGAAAGTTGTTTTAAAACAAAAGGATTTAGAGTTTCCGATATTTGCGTAGAAAAGCATTTCCAAAGAAAAAAAAACTTGGATCTGGCAGTTTTGGGTCGGTATATTTGGCTACATATGGTAGCACTTCGCAACAAAATGTCGTTGTCAAGAAACTTAAAAGTCTTAACATCGACTCCCAGCCGCGCTTAGTAAAAGAAGCAAAAATCCTGAACAGCGTTAAGGGCCACCGTAACGTAAGTTCGTTTATAGGATTTTGCAGTGAGCCGTATGCTATTATGATGCAATACTCAAGTTTCAACTTTGGCTATTTTGGTGTAGAGAAAATGGTGAGTTCTCTTGCTGACTTTCTACAGTTTGTTGACACTGCATGAATTCGAGTTTTCATCATTTTCGGAGTTGTTGCCGATTTTCGTCAAGGATATAGTTACCTGGCTAGACTATTTGCACAACAACAACATTGTCCATCGTGTTCTTAAACCGAGCAATATTTTGAACAAACCAGTCGATGTTAAGACTTTTAAGTTTCTTGACAACGACATTTCGTTGCGAAGTGCTACCATATGTATATCCAAATATACCGACAAAAACTGCCAGATCCAATTTTTTTTTCTTTGGAAATGCTTTTCCAGGCAAATATCGGAAACTCTAAATCCTTTTGTTTTACTGACTTTTAGGGCATTTGTCTTATCTCTATCAAGATTTCTATAATAAAGTGCACCATGACGCACAGCTGGCAGACTAGCCACCATGTGACCTATAATTTTTGCCATAGCCCGAATTTTTATCTTTTGTGGTGAAGCCAAAGCTTCCTTAATAAGGTTTTTTAATTTTTTCTTTTGTCAGAGTAATAGTCATGGTCTTAGAATTAATGGTAAATTCCAAGAATGTTAAGCTCTGGCTTGGAATGAAAACTGACTTATCAGGGTGTACAACAAACCCGAGACGTACCAGTAGTTTCATGGTCTCAACAATGGTATGCATGCATTCTGCATAGGATTTACCTTGCAAATATAAGTCGTCAATAAAGGCAATAATAATATGGCCATTGATTCAAGCCAAGCCAATGTTGGTTTTAACTGTTTTGTAAATTTTCTTGGACAAGTTGATAAACCATGACATTCAAAATCGCATATAGTGATGTACGTTAAATGCGGGTTGAAATACGAGCGCTTTTTCACTAAAAAACGGCTTCACATTCAATGAAACTGGTATCGATAGAAAGCTTATATAACACAGATTCCGAATATATAATTTGTATCCTGGCCCAAATTCGTCGTCGAATCTTACAGCTCCTAAAACGCGGACGTCTGCCAGCCTGACATTCGAAATCGCATCTAATTACAGAGATATTGATGTACGTTAAATGCGTGTGACATACGAGCGAAGTACCGTGTTACGGTTTTCGGATTGTTGCGAATTCAGAAAAAGGGAATCATTTAGGAAATTTTCATTAGGCTCGGCATTCATGGAAATTTCGTTTCAAGCATGCTGACTAGTTGCTATAATATCTACAAAATTTTTAAAAAGTTTTGCATTACCTTCGTGATTCAAATGTAGTCCTCCTCGCATTTTTAGCGAATAGTTTGCAAAAAAATACACGAATTAAAACGAGGAAAAAAACTCTTGTTATTTCACAAAGACAGTCAACTACACACGAAAAAACAGCATGCTCACATGTGAACTTCATCATCACCGATTTCACCGATAATCACGAGTTCACTTCACACGAACTATACACTCACCACAAGTAATATAACAATTCTTAGCACAGAATCGCATCAACTGTTATAAATAATAAATCTTGCAACATTGCTATCATCTCACTTTCAAAAGGCAACCTCTAACGCCCCGACAATAAGCGCATGGCTGTCTCCACAGGATCCGAATACTTGCAACAACATTAAACTCTTGCATTAAGAGTTCAATACTAGTTCAATAACAAACATCCTCTTTGTCACAAAGTCATTTGGAACAATTATATAGACAATTCCACCGCCTTTAGTCATAAATGGATAAATACATATATATTATATGTATTATGCAGAGATATTGATAAATAAAGATCAACCTAGTATAATGCAAGCGTATGTCAACGAATTCTCTTCAAAATCCAGAAGTGATGGTATGCAGTTAAAAGAGTCCAAATGCAAGGAACTTCGAATAAGTTTCTCAACTGTAAAGAGAGAGTTTAATCCTATTATTATCAACGACAAAAATATCGAAGTAGTCCAGTGTGAAAAACTACTCGGTTTAACCATCTCCGACAACCTCAAATGGAATAAACATATTGAGACTGTATGCAAGAAGATTTCAACTCGTCTATACTTCTTGCGACAATTGAAACGGGCTAAGTTACCGTCCAAGGATCTTCTCTTGTTCTATGTTACTTGTATTCGGCCGGTTGTTGAATACGCGTGCGAAGTATTCCACGATTCCCTTACAAAGTACCTGTCAGACGATCTCGAAAGATTACAACGCCGAGCTTGCAGAATAATCCTCCCCGAACATTCGTATGAGGACGCACTTAATCAACTAGGTCTCTTGTCATTGTACGATCGAAGACAAAATTTGACCGATAAACTTTTTCAGCAAATTGTTAATGATCTGCAAGACAAATTACACCATTTATTACCAGCATTAAATTTATCTGAGGCATCTCTGAGAGAAAAAAGAATATTTCAAGTTCCAAACTGTAAAACAAATAGATTTAAAAACGATTTTATCAATTTCAATTCTAGTAAATATGTATAATATATCTGAGTCACTAAATAATGTAAATAGATAGTTTTACCAATTGAACCTCCACTTTTTATGGATTTTAATAACATAGATCATATTCTTTGTAAGACTAAAGGTTTTTCAGCCGGAGCCTATTGCCGAGGCTGCAAGTTTTAAGTCAATAAACCATCTATCTATCTATCTATCTCTATCTATTATACACCATCATTATTCAATATTTACCATCATTCAATAGTAAGGGATGATAATCATGATATTGTTTAAAAGACATAAGTTTAATAATATTACTGAGACATAAGTTGTTCTAATGTTCATTTTTATACTATACGGTCCTTGACATTTTTAAAAGGTGGCTCCCTACAGTAATTTAGAATTAGGACTAGTAACTAAATAATGCTCACGAAAACAAGAGTAAATCGCGCGATGCGGTAAAATTTCCCGTTTTGCGAGAGTAACGCGGGATTTTTAAATGCCATGCACTGTTAATTTCGGGGAGTAATTTTAACTCCACCGTAGGAGTTGAAATAACTCCCGTTTGAGGAGTAGAAATAATGGAGTATATTTCACTCGAAAACCAGAGTTAAATCTACTCCACTTCAGTTCATATTTAAACGTTTACACCACTAGGAGTAAATATTACTCCACTGTAGGAATAAAATATACTCCAGTAAAGGAGTAGAAATATTGGAATACTTTTTACTCCTTTATTTTTACTCCAGGAGTAAATTTAACTCCAGTTTTGCTACTCTGGGATTTAATTCAACTCTCATAAAGGAGTAAAATGTACTCTTGAAAAGGGATACACATATTAGAGTAATTATTGTATAATTTACTCCTATATTTTCACTCCAAAAAAGGAGTTAATCTACGAGAGTAAATAATTTATTTTTGGGAGTCAAAACAACTCTAATAAAGGATAAAATTAGATATACTTAGAAAATGGATATCAAGTAATTACTGTAACTTTACTCCTAACTGTCACTCAAAAAATGACAAATTTTTTAAGGGTATAAAGGAGAATGTATACTTTATCTAAATTTTACCCCCACAGCTATAAGCAAAGTTAAAATTTTCACTACCCTGAAAATGTTACTTTTCAGGCTAGTGAAAGTTACCATTAAGCCACAATGCAATATTCCACTTGGCGGTTTACATGAATCCGGATTGAGTAGTATTCCAGATTGAACCCACCCTGGTTCTCAAGAAATCATAATAACTGTTTACATGAATCTGCAATGATTCATTTCTTAAGAACTGGGGTGAAACTCAATCCGGATTCATGTAAACAGCCCCTTAGACAAGTGGTATACCAAATACAGCCCCCCCCCTTCAAAGAAATTTTAAAAAAAGCTGGGGGTTTTTTCACCAAAAAACTGCTTCAAAATTTATGAAACTGCTATCGATAGAAAGCTTGAATAACACAGCTTCCGAATATTTAATTTTTATCCTGGCCAAAATTCGTTGTCGAATCTTACAGCTCCTGAAACGCAGACGTCTGCCAGCCTGAGATTCGAAATCGCATATAATGATGTACGTTAAATGCGCGTTGAAGTACGAGCGAAGTAAACACCAAAAAACGGCTTCAAAATTTATGAAACTGCTATCGATAGAAAGCGTACATAACACAGATTCCGAATATGTAATTTTTATCCTGGCCCAAATTCGTTGTCGAATCTTACAGCTCCTGAAACGCTGACGTCTGCCAGCCTGAGATTCGAAATCGCATATAATGATGTACCTTAAATGCGCTTTGAAGTACGAGCGAAGTAAACACCAAAAAATAGGTACGCAATGCGTACATGTGGGTAGCCTGTAAAACATGATTAACTGCAATATTTTTAGTTTTATGTTCTAATGCCATAGACAACGCGCTATAGTTAGCTGGTTGAATACAGTTATAACGAAGTCAATTTATTACACAATCTATATATTATAATATTTTATTGTATTAAATACATTTTACGACAGATCAAAACATATATAAAAGCATTTTTACAAGAGATAAGAAATGAAATTTTTTTAAGCAGAATAGGTGAACAGAACAAAAAAGAGAGTAAGGTTCCGGGATGGTGGCACACATCGTCTGATAACATAAAGCTTAGTTTAGAAGGAGAAAAAGAAGGTTTCAGACTTTTTCAAATTATTTCGTTTTGATGTCCCTTGATTATCAGCATGTCTTTATCACATACAAGATTGGCTCTTTTGTTGATAAATCAATGTTATAGTTATGTTAATAGTCAATAAAGGTTAAACGTTATTGTTCCATTAAGATTATACCACTTGTTTGCCAAAGTTTATTGACAATACGTTTCACGATTATAACTGAAGATGATAGCATGATTTCATTGATCCAGTAGGAAGGTACAGGTGGTTTGCAATGTTGATTACAGATAATTTATCAGCACCAATTAGCTGGACATAATAGCACCAGTTCGTAGGTCCAAGAACTGCGTGACTTTTTCAGAGTTTAAATTTATCAGTTGACAATATCTTATCCGTGTGGTAATCAGTCCGACAATCAGTCAACATTGAATGTCATCAATCATCATTGATATAAATGTGTATTGCTCAGTAGTAGTTACCATGAAGGTATGAGTAGCATTTACCAGTAAGGTTACCAGAGAACTTTGTTTTTGTTTGGCATTCGTTGCTGCGATGAACAGATTACAGTTGCGGTATGTGGAGAGATGTCTGGAAAGAGGAACGAGGATTTCCGATATATGTGTTGTGGTCTTTTTATCTTCGGATTAATTTAACGTTGATCCACGCGGTAGGCAACAAGCAACGCTGACATTTTTAAAACTTCTTTGTGATTGTAGCTGATTCAGACCTGTAAAAAGCAAAAACTCGCGTTATCAAAGAAACAAACGCATATGTATAGCTAGTATGCAATACGAATCTATTATTTACCTTTAGATTATTAGTGCTTCAGCTTCGACATCGTGTGAATAATTTGAAAATATGCCACCGGAACCTAAAAATAAAGAGAAATGGTCAAATTGCGTGAGAAAAGAAAATGAAAAAAAAACTTAAAATTAAATGCTTACCTTTTGTTAAATTGGAGTCAGGCCAATAAATATTGGCCTGTGTTCATCTAACCATGTCAATGCTATGGTTGTTCTTGTTACATGCTAACGCTATGTCTGGATGTGATTACCTCCTTACCTGGGTTCATCTAACCATGTCAATACTATGGTTGTTCTTGTTACATGCTAACGCTATGTCTCGATGTGATTACCTCCTTACCTTTAGAGAGGCCCAAATTGCTTTGTGATCACTAAAGTAAGTTTCAAGAGTACCTGCCTGGATATCCTTTCAATCAAATTCGTATACAGATGATCAATCAATGTTCCATTATCTGTTGTAGAACTAGTTATAAGTTGCTCGAGGCCATTGGTATTGATCATAAGATTGTACAGTGATCTTCGTTCTATCTCATCAAGCCAGTTGACATTAAAGTCTCCAATGATTATAACCCGTGGAGAAGGATGTTCCTCCAATGTCGTAGAAATGGCAGCCAAAAGAGATGATAATGCAAGTGTTGGAGATCTGTATATTCCAATTATAATTAGGTCTGGACGTTCGACCATCTTCATAATAGTTACCTCGATCCCATGACAGTTTCTTGCACAAGGATATCTAATAATCATAGGAAGTTTTGAATAAACAGCTGTTCCATGATATGGACGGTTGAGATTTGAAACGTCGTCATTTCTGAATAACTCATGGCCTTCAATTGCGTACATTTCACCAGGATCTTCTTCACGAAATCTCGTTTCGGTAAAAATTAAGATATCAGCAGACGTATAATTAATATCTTTTCGTATATCTTCAATGTGTTTGTGCAAAGATCTTGCATTAAGATAGCAAATTTTTAAATCAGTGGGATTCAGCATGTACAACGGAGTAAAACAAAGATCTAATTTATACTCATTTCTCAGTAAGTGCATTTCTTCTACGACTTTAGGATCAACGGAAATCTTACTTTCGCAAAGATCAGTTATATATAGCCCTTCGATTGTTGTTACTCGGCTTAGAGCGACGTAATGAATATGAGGAATTGCTCTTCTTGTATTTAAATTAACGACGATATGTGACTGAGTATCACCTTGTGATCGATGAACCGTTTTTGCGGCAGCTGGCCTCAAAGGAAATTGCTTTCTTACCACTTGAGCAGACTTCGTTTTACCTACAGCAAATTGCGTTGTAACAGGTTTTATTGGTGTCCAAGTACTTAGTATAGATGTACTTCGAGCATAGAGAATTCTATTTTCTTGTCGGGTTTTCTTTCCAACATCTTCGTCGTCAAACTGAACCCAAACGATGCCAGAAGGTTTGGTATTATCAGTCAATTGAACATGCTTAATGACATTACTTGCACCGTTTGTCAGACCATCATCAGTGCGTATATTCACCGCAATTTCTGTTCGTTGTCCGACAGCAATATGCAGTTTATAAGCCAACTGTTTTAAATTTTTCAAAGGAACATGTGGTATTTGTCTCATTATCTTTTCTTTCAGTTCAGCTGAACAGGCTCCAATTACGCTATCTTGTGCCCTGATTATGTATTTATCACGATCATCAAATGATTGATAAACTATATCATTGTATTCATCAACTAAAGCATTTTGAATGAATAAACGTGGGGCTTCTTTGGGGCAAGCACTCTCTTCAATACATCTTTCCTTTAGTTTTTGTAGATCACTCGGAGTATGATTACCTTCACGAAGTCGATTAAGTATCTCTGCAAAAATCTTGCTTTCTCTCTGTCGCATGATTTCATCAAGCTCAAACATTCTAAAATATTTTCTCCATAAGTTCGGGGCAAGAACATCATAAGAACTTAAAGACTGAACATCTGTAAAAATGTAACCATCCATTACAGGTTTGAGTTGAAATAAGTCACCTATTGTGATTATGCTGACACCACCGAAATCTTCTTTACTACCTTTTAAATCTTTCAAACGGTTGTTCAATTGAATGGTGAACATGTTGTTGCCAACCATTGATATCTCATCAAGCAATATTAACTTTAATGAACTTAGTTCGCATCTCATCGTATTCAGTCTTCCAGAATCCAATGGTTTATAATTTTTCAATGACTGACTTGCTGGAATGCGCAAGGCACTGTGAATCGTGTTACCTTTTATAAGATATGCAGCTTTTCCTGTTGGAGCAAGCAATAATATATGAACACGATGAAAATCGTCCCCTGCTCGTGAATTGTAATACTTCAATGCTGCCTGGTATATCGATTTAATAAGGTGAAACTTTCCGACACCTCCACTTCCACTGAGAAATGCGTAAAATGGTTTATCTGATGTTTTTATCAAATGCAGAGCATGATAGAAGAATTCTCTTTGTTTCTTATTTAACAGCTGAACTAAGGTTCGATATTCGTTATCTTGCATTTCATTTAAAATCAACGGCTCATTATTTGGTAAAGAAGACGGAATGCCCAAATTTTCAGCAAGATGATCAAATGTTTCGTTTAAATCAGGATGTGTATCCACGCATCCTTCATCCTGATCATGTCGTTCAACATCTTGTGTCACAGGTGCAATGGTATCAAAAGCATCATCATCACATTCGTCTAAATGATGTCCAATTTCATTTAAGTCTTCACTACAAACAGCATATTGTTCCATTTGCTTACTGATTTCTTCATTTCGAGCTAAATAGTGTTCTTCAAAACAGGAATAATTTCCCATTAAATCGGTTTGTTCATTCCGCCAAGGAGTAAAGAGCATAATTAACTCGCGATAATGTTTTTCAGGTTGAGTCTCTTTATTGAACCAGACACTTCGGATTACTCTAGCTCGAGATCTTTTCCTTATTTTCATATTTTCAGGAGTTTTTACAACGTGAAGATTATCGTCATTTATTAACAACTCGTCGTCATTATCTTCATCATTATTTTCTAATGGAAGGTTATCAACGTCAGGCTTGTTTGTTTTCCTATATGTTTTTTGACCACTAGAGTCGTACCATGCTGCCCAATCAGCCAGCGTCACATTTTGCAAACAATCAGGTCGTTCTACATATCTTTTTAAAAGACCACCAGACTGAATTTCTTCTGATTCATCAGACATTTTCTCTATTTCACTCAATGGTTTAAGTAATTCGACTCTTTCAGAAGGAGGAGATGTGTTAATGAAAATTACACTACGTGACGATTTTCGCATTGGAAGTTGCAAAACAATATACACGGCTTCTTGTGCACATATTTCAACAGAATTCAAAAATTTGTTGCCAATATCACGAACTTGCTGTTTGATATTTGTATTACCTTCTTTCGCTTCAGCACAAGCTTTACGCAGTAATTCACTCATTCCTTTTTGACCTTTGGAAATATATGATACAATATACATTGCACATGCATATACATCTAAGACATATTGAATGTCCATATTTGCTCGCCATGCCCGAAGGCAAACAGGATTGTAATATTGTTCTTAATTCATTTGGACTTCTTTTTAAGAAGATTGTCGGAGTATTCAAAGATGATCGTATAGCAAGAATATATTGCCGTTCCGAAACACCTAACTCTTGTACTAATTCATCAAAAGTAATGTCTTTACCTTCCTTAAAATCATTTAGTTTCGTTTTAATCTCTTTCCACAATTCTTTGCTGGCTTTAGCAACAGTTGAAGAGATATCTCCATCGAGTGGATAAAGAATCTGAGTACATCTGATTGGTGGTTGTGGATTTTAGACTTTTTCCTGCAAGTATGAGAATGTCTGTGTGTCTGTCTATTTACAAGATCAAGTAATTCTGTATCATCTTCTGGTTTGCTGCAGGTAATTATGCTATCAATATAAGCAACAACATCTTCATCTTTATCAACACCAAACACAGGTGCATTTTCAAGCCATATCAACATATGAATATGAGGTGATCCCCGCTGTTGGTATTCAACTCTATAAAAAATCTTTAATTTTTCCTAATGGAGCAAGCTCACTCATTAAGACATCTTTTAAGAAGGTATTGAACTGAAAATCAAAATGTCTTGAACAGGTTACTGGGTCACTTTGTATTAGTCGACACCTTTCCTCCCAATTAAGATTGTTCAATTCGTCATCACTATAATCCTTGTGATTAATAAGTTTACCAAGAATTCTTAATAAATGATTCCATTTGGTTTCTGCTGACGAGAAACTG
Source organism: Dendronephthya gigantea (assembly GCF_004324835.1). Classification (NCBI taxonomy): domain Eukaryota; kingdom Metazoa; phylum Cnidaria; class Anthozoa; order Malacalcyonacea; family Nephtheidae; genus Dendronephthya; species Dendronephthya gigantea. The sequence continues at coordinate 13,734 of NW_021163419.1, forward strand.
CAAAATAATGATGCTGGTCCTAACTGACGAATCATGGCAAACAAGTCTTTTTTGGCTCGTTCAAAATAAGGTGGTGAACCCCTAAGAGTTTTCAAGAATCTGAAACCATCATCATGGTTTATTAAACTTTGTAAACCTTCTGCAGTTTTTAGGTCTCCAGCAGTAAGTGTTCTTGTACCTATTTTGTTTTTTCGGAGTGCAATCTGTGACTGACCAATCAAGAATTTCATTTGTAACTTCTTAGCTTTGAAGAATATATTTTCAACACACATGGCAGCTCGTCGATCAGATCTTCTTAACTCAGATTTACATATGTCACTATAGTAAACACTTCTTAACCTTTGTTTATCATCAGGTCTTTTTTGTCCAAGAAATATGCCTGGATATGACATTTCTTCAGAGTACTGATCTCTAAATATACTCAACGGCCTGTTACCTTCACCAGGAGCAACATTATAGATTTCCTGTCTCTCACTATCACTGACAAAGTCTGGAGGAGTCAACATACTATCAGTTACTCCAGCTGGTATTTCTGCTTCAGCCTCACTCCATTCATCTTCAGGGAGGTTTGATGTTAAATCATCTTCACCATTTGATGTCTCAATATCACTGGACATCCAATGACTCTTCCAGGTTTTTCAACCAATTCTGGTTTATAATAATCCCTTGATCTTGATACAAAGTACTTGTGTTAATTAACCATGCAGTTGCTTGCATTACTTTGTGAGGTCTTACATTCATTGAAAGTGCAGAGCTTTTGTTGTTGTAATCTTCGTTTAAGTTGAACTTTAATAGTACCCATCTCATCTGATAGTCTGGGCAGCACATTAACAGTGCTGTTTACATCTGCAGGCACATTGACAACATTACCTGTAATCTTGAGTTGGCCACCTCTTGGGGCCTGAAAAATCTTTTGAAATGCCAACCGAGGAGCAATAAGTCGACATTCTAGTTCATTTAGATCAAAGAAAGAAGGTCTTTCTGGAAATTTCATGCCATTAGCAATTGCACAAGGGGGACTTTGCCTTTCGTTAAATGGTTGTTACAAGTTTGACAAAGCCATTCAATGTTATCAACACTTTTTATATTTTGTAGATACTTAGTTATATCAGGATTGACCATTCTTAGTCTGTCTGCCAGAGAAACAGAATGTTTATACCATAATTGGTCACAGCAAGTGCAAACATACAAAGGTCCTGTAGATACAGAATTATGAAAATTTCTCACAAGTGTCAATGTATCTTCACTAGGCAAGTAACAATTCTCAGCATTTGCAATATTTTGAACTGAATGTGATTCATTACTTTTGCTTTTCAAAGCTCTCTAGAAGCTCTCTTTCTTTCTTTCTCTTTTGCAATTGTTGCATTCCTTTGCTCAGTAGTTTCATTTTGTTTTGTTGCTTTCTTAGCATTATTATTTTTTGCAAGTCTAGCTTCCTTTTCCTCTGCTGACTCATTTTGTCTTCTTACTTTCTGATAATTTCTTTTTTGAAAGCCTAGCTTCCTTTTCCTCCGCTGACTCATTTTGTCTTCTTACTTTCTGATAATTTCTATTTTTTGAAAGCCTAGCTTCCTTTTCCTCTGCTGACTCATTTTGTCTTCTTACTTTCACAGCATTTCTAATTTTTGCAAGTCTAGCTTCCTTTGCCTCTGCGGACTCATTTTGTCTTCTTAATTTCTCAGCATTTCTATTTTTTGCAAGTCTAGCTTCTTTTTCCTCTGCTGAATAATTTTGCCTTCTTACTTTCTTAGCATTTCTTTTTTTTGCAAGTTTAGTTTCCCTTTGCTGAGTGGACTCATCTGGTCTCACCCTTTTCCTACATGTATTTATTTGACTACCAATTATTTGACTGTTCAACTCTTTTCTGTTAACATTATGTTGTTCAACTAGCTGAGTAGTATCTGTCATATCTGTATTTCCATTATCTTCTGTAGACAATACTAGTGTTTCTAAATCATTATTATTGATGCACTTTACGCCCTTTAACTCAAATGGCAAAACAATATTTGCTTCATTGCACCTTGATGTTAACCGAAAATACTCTCCAAGATTTTCTATCCCTTCCACTGATATCAAAACACAATAATGCAATGCGGATGGTCTACCATACATATCTCGAGAATGAGAATCAAACACTTTAAACACACCAGGAAAAGGCATCATGATTGCCACAGTGTTCATACCAATTGTAAGTAAACAACTTTTATAGTTTAAAGAATAAAATACTTCATTCAAAGCATGCTCAAGAGTCACATATGGAAAACTATTTTCACTCAAATATAATGCTCCTGAAAAGGAATCACTGTATTGCAAATTAAAGGTATGATTATCTATGTCTACAAACTCAGGGACATCAGTTAATAATAAATAACTCTTATTTATACTTCGGCTGATAACACAATACAAACTGTTTCCACTTATTAAAATTGTGTTTAGAATTGACTTGTCCCAAATATTGACTGATTTAATTTCTTTGTAAACAATTGCATATAGTGACATGGCAACACACTGTTTACCAGCATTCACCCCAAACATTAAGTCATTACCTTGATTAAAATCAGCATGGATTGTACAAGCAGGGTCAACTATATCATTTATAGTCCTAGGACCTGGATTTTCCTCCACATCATTTGAAAGTCTTAGTAATAATGGCACATAAACATTATTATAGTATATCATTTGAACATACCATAAGCATAATTCACTGTTTTTTTGGCTTTATTCAATTGGCTTTTGAGATAAGGCAAGCAGAATACATTAAAGTAAAACATTAATAGTAATTGATTCCAAAGTATACCTTTAAGACGACACAGACTGTTGCGACAATCTGTAAAATTGTGATGTGAACCAATCCTGGCCCGATAAACTTCAATAGTCACACCCATATTTATGGTCTAGAACTCAGAAACCAAATGTCAATTCTTGACTTTTTAAAGTGTCTTATTTGTCAGTAATTTGCTGCAAGTTGGCAGATAATATTTGGGTATATTATAAGGTCGTCAGTATATTTGTTAAAAAGTGTTGTAACTGCAAGTTGGCAGCAATGTCAAATAGTTTGTTTGAGTATAACAGCACACGGCTGTCGTTTTATATACCCGCACAATGGCTGGGTTCAATTTCAATACCCGCACAATGGCTGGGTTTAATTTCAATACCTGCACAATGGCTAGGTTTAATTTCAATACCTGCACAATGGCTAGGTTGTTTTGATACGTGGCCTTTCACGTGAATAGTACCCTGATCTAAAATGACGACCAGTGCGAGCAACAATGGCTCCAGTTTATTTGATTTTGATACGTGCACCTCCGACACGTAGAGCGCCTGACAAACCGTCAGTGCAGGCAAGTTTGCCCCGAATATATAATATGTACGCTCCAATAATCCGATTGTGATCGAAATTCCTCGAGCACGGTAGAAAACGAGCGATAAAAATAACAATGTCACAAAAATACACAAACTTTAAAGTACTCACCTTCGCTTTAAAATTTGACAAACTACAAACGTATTTACGGGACTTCGGTTGCTTCGGTCCTTCGAAAACAACGAAATTTTCCAGAAGTAGAAAAACTATAGGCAATCGTAAAACGAACGTACCGTTCGTCATCTTTCGTATATCCGGCTATTGCCGAAGATGTGGCACCCACAAACATCCATACATCAACACCGCGGAAAAACGTCTGCGCACGCGTCAACTCTGCCTGTAAGTGAGATTAAAAATAATTAAAAAGCGGTTCCGAACGTTTCCGAAGGCTAAAAATGGCGGTAAAAAGGAGTGATTTCATTCGTGTCTTCAAATCCATATTTCGAGGACATAAATAAACACTGCATTATAGAAACTAAGAGAAAAAACGTCCAGAGAGTCCTAGAAGTGGCATCCTACAAAAACACCTGTAAAAGGTGACTGTTAACAAATTTTTCGTCTCAAACATTTTTTTATCAAATAAGCAACGACAGTTTCCGAACTTTTAATTTAGACACGTTTTATTAAAAAAAAATATGTCGCCAGATACGAGACGTTTGCCGTGTTCTCAATAATTGAAAATTAAGATGTATTTTACAATTTAAATAGATTAGAAAGCTTAACTTTCCGCGTGTTTTCTTAACTTTTAGGTTTAAACTTTTGTTTTCGAAAAATATTCTAAAACCACCCCGTAAAAAAAGGAAAATTTACCGTGAATTCCAGTTCGTTCGATACTCTAAATGCTAGAAGACTTTTAATTTATGTTCTGTCTGGCCGTCTTGTATACTTGTGCCTTTTCCTAACTTATATTTTATCAAATAATGGGCATGTTTTGTTCCAAAAGTTGAGATTTAGATTTACCATCATATTTTGATATTTCGGCGCGTGCGCAGACGTTTTTCCGCGGTGTTCCATACATCCGGACACTTTTTCGACTACATAGTGGTTAGCCGCGCATGCGCAGGCTACCCACAAAAACGGCTTCAAAATTTATGAAACTGCTATCGATAGAAAGCTTCCATAACGCAGATTCCGAATATGTAATTTTTATCTTGGCCCAAATTCGTTGTGGAATCTTACAGCTCTAGAAACGCTGACGTCTGCCAGCCTGAGATTCGAAATCGCATATAATGATGTACGTTAAATGCGTTTTGAAGTACGAGCGAAGTAAACACCAAAAAACGGCTTCAAAATTTATGAAACTGCTATCGATAGAAAGTGTACATAACACAGATTCCGAATATGTAATTTTTATCCTGGCCCAAATTCGTTGTCGAATCTTACAGCTCCTGAAACACTGACGTCTGCCAGCCTGAGATTCGAAATCGCATATAATGATGTACATTAAATGCGCGTTGAAGTACAAGCGAAGTAAACACCAAAAAACGGCTTCAAAATTTATGAAACTGCTATCGATACAAAGCTTACATAACACAGATTCCGAATATGTAATTTTTATCCTGGCCTAAATTCGTTGTCGAATCTTACAGCTCCTGAAACGCAGACGTCTGCGAGCCTGAGATTCGAAATCGCATATAATGATGTACGTTAAATGTGCGTTGAAGTACGAGCGAAGTAAACACCAAAAAACGGCTTCAAAATTTATGAAACATCTATCGATATAAAGCTTACATAACACAGATTCCGAATATGTAATTTTTATCGTGGCCCAAATTCGTTGTCGAATCTTACAGCTCCTGAAACGCTGACGTCTGCCAGCCTGAGATTCGAAATCGCATATAATGATGTACATTAAATGCGCGTTGAAGTACGAGCGAAGTAAACACCAAAAAACGGCTTCAAAATTTATGAAACTGCTATCGATAGAAAGCTTACATAACACAGATTCCGAATATGTAATTTTTATCCTGGCCTAAATTCGTTGTCGAATCTTACAGCTCCTGAAACGCAGACGTCTGCCAGCCTGAGATTCGAAATCACATATAATGATGTAAAAATGTGCGTTGAAGACGAGCAAGTAAACACCAAAAAACGGCTTCAAAATTTATGAAACTGCTATCGATAGAAAGCTTACATAACACAGATTCCGAAATATGTAATTTTTATCCTGGCCTAAATTCGTTGTCGAATCTTACAGCTCCTGAAACGCAGACGTCTGCGAGCCTGAGATTCGAAATCGCATATAATGATGTACGTTAAATGTGCGTTGAAGTACGAGCGAAGTAAACACCAAAAAACGGCTTCAAAATTTATGAAACTGCTATCGATAGAAAGCTTACATAACACAGATTCCGAATATGTAATTTTTATCCTGGCCTAAATTCGTTGTAGAATCTTACAGCTCCTGAAACGCAGATGTCTTCGAGCCTGAGATTCGAAATCGCATATAATGATGTACGTTAAATGTGCGTTGAAGTACGAGCGAAGTAAACACCAAAAACGGCTTCAAAATTTATGAAACTGCTATCGATAGAAAGCTTGCATAACACAGATTCAGAATATGTAATTTTTATCCTGGCCTAAATTCGTTGTCGAATCTTACAGCTACTGAAACGCAGACGTCTGCCAGCCTGAGATTCGAAATGCATATAATGATGTACGTTAAATGCGCGTTGAAGTACGAGCGAAGTAAACACCAAAAAACGGCATCAAAATTTATGAAACTGCTATCGATAGAAAGCTTACATAACACAGATTCCGAATATGTAATTTTTATCCTGGCCTAAATTCGTTGTCGAATCTTACAGCTCCTGAAACGCAGACGTCTGCGAGCCTGAGATTCGAAATCGCATATAATGATGTACGTTAAATGTGCGTTGAAGTACGAGCGAAGTAAACACCAAAAAACGGCTCAAAATTTATGAAACTGCTAGATAGAAAGCATACATAACCAGATTCCGAATATGTAATTTTTTCCTGGCCTAATTCGTTGTCGAATCTTACAGCTCCTGAAACGCAGACGTCTGCGAGCCTGAGATTCGAATCGCATATAATGATGTACGTTAAATGTGGCGTTGAAGTACGAGCGAAGTAAAACCAAAAACGGCTTCAAAATTTATGAAACTGCCATAGATAGAAGCTTACATAACACAGATTCCGAATATGTAATGTTTATCTTGCCCAAATTCGTTTGTCGAATCTTACAGCTCCTGAAACGCAGACGTCTGCAGCCTGAGAAAAAAATGACGTAAAATGGGAAATTTCAATGGCCTGTAACTCTTGTAAAATTTAGTGATTAACAATTTTCACAAATGTTTTTAGCAGTATATTGTCTAGCACTATGCAAAGTTTTTTGCTTTGAAAATTAATTGGGAATATTTTACAGATTTTTAAATTTAAAAAATCCTTTTTTGGAAAAAACATGAAATATTTCCCATTTTAATTCCCTGTAAAATCTAGTCGTTTAATCAGATACACCGGATATTTCCACAACTGATAGTCCTATGTTTGCCTATCTTAGAAATATAAAATGAGTCTCACAGATCAAACATGACATCTTTGCACACTCTGAAAAACCGATTTTGATTTAGGTCAATGCGAGGATTTCAATGAGCGTCAAATCGCAGGTTAGCTTCACCAGGCCTTGTTGTATTTTTTTGTAAATCACTCTTGTATAGCTACCTTTTGAGCAAAAAATCAATAGGTTGCAAAGTTTCAGAAAGTTATAATATATATATGAAATTAGATCAGAATGATAATATGATTTACCATACTGAAATCTTGTAATAATAATAGCATACTATGTCATGATGACATCAAGTGTACTTCATAGATGAAATAACTTGTGGTTGATTGCTGTCCAATGCAGTTTGCCAACCCGTCCCTATCTATGAATATGTCTGCTGTTTAAAGGTTATAATGCATTGGAATATTTTGTGAAAAATTTGAGTGTAATGATTTTCATATAATAAAAAACAGATTTCAATATTTATATATGAATAAAGTAGTAAATAGTAACAGTGTCCAACTTAATGCGGCAAAGTTCTCTGCATAATAAAAGATGTAGAATATGTCCATCGGATCGATCTCCAACGTTCGCTCAAGATTTGGAAACAACAAGGTGGGAACTACTGAAAAGCTCATTTACTTGGAACCAAATTGTTTTACGCATTGTTTATAATATATGATATATATATTATATTATGATATTTTCATGTGTGTCTTCAATGTTTCGACATCGTTTAACAAAAAGATTTTAAGTTCTGCATCGCATCGATCTCCAACGTTCGCTCAAGATTTAGAAACAACAAGGTGGGAACCTTGAAAGGTAATTTATTTGAACCAATTGGTTTTACGAGTTTGTTTATAATATATGATATATAATTATGTTATGATATATTATGTTTGTGTCCTTCAATGTTTCGACATCGTTTAACAAAAAAATTTTAATAATAAAGTGTTTTGAGGTTCACGTTAGAATGTTGCTTTTATTTCAATAGCATCAGTCAAATGAAACAGTGTGCAAATTGCTGAGGCGAAATTTTCTGCATAATAAAAGAGGTAGAACTATTTCAAACTGTCCTGCATCGCATCGATCTTCAACGTTCGCTCAAGATTTGGAAACAACAAGGTGGGAACTGAAAAACGCATTTATTTTAAACCAATACCAGTACAAGTTTATTTATAATATATGATATATATTATGTTAAGATGTGTGTCTCCAATGTTTCGCCATCGTTTAACAAAAAAAATTTTCATAAAGTGTTTTGAGGTTCACGTTAAGATGTTGCTTTATTTGACCGGTGTTGGGATGCACCCTAAATCCTCGTTTACTTTCTGTTTCTTGTTTGTTTCTTCAGCTTCTTGCTCTTTTTGCGCTTTTTTGACCCTGATCCGTCGTCCTCATTTTGCTGCAGTTGGTCGGCTTGTCGCTCGCATTCTTCTGTACTGTCCTCTGGCTGGTGTGTTGTGTTGCTGTGTTGTTGCCCTTGTAGTTCTTGAAGAAGAGACCTCCTGGGTGGGCCACTGGTGGTTTGCAGCCCGCTGTTATCTCCCCCTTCAAGACACTGCTCGTGTAAGAAGCGTTGCAATGCCTTCACATTTTTCCCTTTCTTGAATCCCTTGGAGCTTTGGTCATCAGTAACCAGCTTGTCAGCATATTTGGCTGGTAGAGATATGATCGATTGGGCTACAATGTATTGTATTGCTGTAGTGTACATTGCACCACCAAGATGAAAAATCTGATCAACCACCTGGTCGAGGGCATTGTCGTCATCATATAATGACGACATTACTGTGTTGACATCCGCTTCTGTTGGCGTTTCTTCTGACTTGGTGTTCAAAGCTTTCATTGCGTTGAGGAAGGGTTGCATCGAGTCAAATATGGCAGCGAACTTCGACTTTTTGATCAATGAGGAGTTTTCAGTTTTTAGCATTCTCAAGTTCTCGACGAGAGTGTCAGAAAATTAACTCATTGCTACGCGTGGACGGAGCAACCATTCACAAGACACCGGGTTTATTCGGCGCTGTATTGTGTCTTCATCCGGTGCTGTACTGGCTTTCCCATATGGCTTTAGGAAGTTTGATGGAAAGTTGTTAAAATAACTCACTGCTTTTTTGTCTTGGGATTTTTTTGTCGTTTTGTACATCTGTGAATAACAAAGAACATTTATTAGCATTACAAGATATTAAATTGTTTTGATAAGGTGATTCTATGCTTTGAGTTAATTGATTGGTTGATTGTGAATTTTATTGTATTTGTATTGTCAAGTTGTTCAAAGTTTTTCAGTTCTCAAATGAAAGCTCGTCTGTGTCTTAGAATATTGTTTTCATTATTAAAACTTTAAATGAGGCAGTGAAATGTTTTGAAAATATAAGTACATAGCAGAAACATTTGAACGCTTTATATATTTAACAATATATTGCGTAAATGCATTTCACTGAATTTGCAAGACTGTAAGTGTCAGCTAATGACCTGCTGAACACCAAGTCAAAACTAGCGGTTAGTAAGTAATGAGTTTCACTATTATTGTGTAAAAAAATCGTATTATGGCGATAATATAACCTCTCGCAGGAAAACCTGCCTTATTATGGCTGTGACACTGGTTTGAAGAAGGTACTTTTTAGTGGTGTAAGGAAAAAGATATCACTTAGTCTTCTGACTCGCGAGAGAGCAACATACGCTGTACCTGGTGGAATGTGGTCAATATCAAACCACAAAATTATTTTTGTAAAGTTTGACCTTGAGCTTTGCATATCGTATTGGCATATGCAATACGGAATGGATGATAAGTCCTTGTGCCAGTTGGCAACTGACATGTGACAGGGTATGTTGCAATTAGACCTCCTGCTGGCAGTCTTAGTAAAACAGTAGAATTTTGGCACATCTCAACAATTGCCATTTGTCCATTTACTATATTATGTGCTTTATCACGGTTCTGAGTAATCATTACTCTCATGCCTTTATAAATTGGTGTTACATTGGTGTCACTATCCAGTTGCAAATGAGCAATTGGCTCTTTGTTCGAAAACAAGTGGGATACAACCAGGCAGTTAATGCTATTTGCTGCATTGTTAGTGAATGTTAAAATCATGCAATCGGGGTGGACTTGGAATGCTTGCATTATTTTTTGAGGATCGACTGTGCCGCTGGGGCAAAGGACACGTCCTTCTTGTATTCAATTTAACAATGACTCATAGGAACCCAATATCTAATATGATCCAGGAATGCCAAATATTCTGGATCACCGACTCTATGTTGTCCTCTGAGCATGAAGGAATAGGCAGAAGAGACAAATGCTTGGTTATTTAATGGGCTATTTACAATATGAGTGACATTTTGGGATTTTTCAAAAGGTTGCTGTTGTGCGTTGTCCCCACAGACAAGCAACACTGGTCGGAAAATCAACCGGCTCAGTGTACTCAAAATATGTCGGAAATTTTTGTCTGATATCATAGCTATCTCGTCAATAATCAGTACGTGATATTCAGAAATGGCCCAATTTGTTGAAGCATCTTCAGTCGGATCTACAGGGATGTGAAAAACAGAATGTACTGTGTCGCAAGTAACCTCATCAGGTAAGATTGCACAGAAATGAATTGTTAGAAAACCAGTTGGCGCAGCTGCAAGCACATTTTGATCATTGCGGTGAGCGTTTCGAACACAGTGACATATCGCTTCAGTTTTTCCTGAACCTGCTTTGCCAATTAGCAAGACTGGTTGTTGCCATTGGATGTCATTGTGAGCAGTTTGTGCTCTTTGCGACCTATTCAAAAAGTGAGATGGTTGTTCATCTTGATGTGGCATATGAGAATCATAATCTAAATCACTGTCACCTTCACTATCACTATCACTTGTGCTGTCACTTTCTCTCAAGTTATTTTCATATGCAGCCTGATAATGGTTGTTATAAAACTGGTCCCTTAGAGATAGAGAATTTTCAATGTGTCGTACAAGAGCTAGTTGGCATCCATCAAGGGGAAAGTGACTGGAGTTAGAGACTTCAACAGCTTGTTACTGTTCTGCCCTAATTATTTGCATTTGCAAAAGAAAAATAAATCACGCAAACTTGCAACATGGGACAAAATTGTTGCAATATAAAAGTCTCGATGTCCCTGAGTGAGCAAGAAAGACCTAAGCTTTAATTCATTCGTCCAAAGATCAGAAAAATGGTGAGCAGCTGCAGCATACCATTGTAACTGCTCTGGAAGTTGTTCATGATTGGGATGATGTAGTCCATTTATGTCCCTATGAGGAAAGTGTAGCAACATGTACTGGAAAAAATACTCATTGTTAAAAATGGACAAAATTTTTGTGCCAACAAGTGTGGAGCCTTGTTTGTATGGTTTTGGATTTGGTTTGTTCCTGTCAAAAAGACGAAGCCATTCAGTCATGCTAAGACTATCATAATCTTTGTGGCATTGCCAGTATTTCTGAACTGTTTTGTCGTTTGAAGCATTTTCACTGATAGGAACAATAAATCTTTTTGTTCGACTGCTACTCCATGCTATCTTTTTAGAAAATAAGAAAAAGCACATTTCCGGCTCAGCAGGTACGTTTCGCATTAGATAACATACTGCTGCTTGTCTACCTTCAAGTTCATAGGAGTACATGCTATCAATTGTTGTGGAGTCTTGTGATTTAGCTACGTAAAATGTAACATAACGAAGCAGCATAGAAACGCCATCAGTTGTCTGATAGTCCATTTTACATTTCAGTGCTGGCAAGACTGTAGCAATATATGCCCGTAAATTTATTGCAAACTCCTCGCTGGATGTTTGAGATGGTGCCACCTTTTTACCATCTTCAATGCGAAAGAATGAGTCTTCATACTGAAGTTTGAGACAGTGAGATTTTTTATCTGATTGTTGCAATTTGTGCACTAGGTATGCTAACTCAGGATGTGAATGTGGGATATCTGCGCGAAAAAATTGATGTTGTGTCTGCGCAATATCTTTTAGCCAGACAAGCATGTGCAGGTGAACAGTTCCTCGTTGTTGAAATTCAAAACGATAAAAAAAGGTCTTTACGTTTTTGAAATTTGAAAGTTTGTTGTAACTAAAGACGTGCTGGGTGCATTTTTGACTAGTAGAGCCACAGAAATAGCCTCGAACTAATTGTTCTAACGTGTGTGTTATATTGTATGTTTCATATGTTGGTAACTGTGTTGGACCCATTCCTGTAGATTGTCGTATACGGGACAGCCATTTAGCAAAAGGAAAAGACCACTCATATGGGCTTATTGTTATGAATGCATCGGGAAGACCAAATTGATCTACTGCATCAAGTAAATACCTGTGCTGCCATTGCCAATACATCAGAGAGAAAGATTTTGAATCAAGAGCTCGTGCTGGTGAGCATTTGGTAAAACGTGCAGTATTAATAGCACCACTAACAACCTCATAAAGTGCTCGGTCGTATTGCCATTGTAGCAAATCAAAATGCAGTGCATAATCTGCAATTTCAGAAAACAGTTTTGTACAAAAAGCAATTTTAGAACTCAGTCGAGTTTGCTTTCCAGAAAGTGTGGACTCACACGAACTCGTGAATAGATAAATATTTGGCCATAATGCACATTCTATTCCAACGGTTAATGAAAAATTAAATGTGGCTTCATTTTCAAGAATTTCGTCTCTTAACTCAACAAAATGGGCATAAGATGAGTTACTAGATGACATGAGATATTCATATGCAACACGACACTTTCGACGGTCCTAAGCGTCAGGCAGATCACATTGTTTTTCTAAGATAGGCTTCCGAGAAGGCAAGAGTTCTATCATACCTGTTTTAACTCTATAGCCATGTTTTTGTCTTTTGTAGTTGCCACAGTGAAGATCAAATGGCCGTAGTGCATGTAAACACTCTTTTGAAAGGTCTAACAACTGGTGAGGGATATCATGCATTCTTGGCACAATGTAGCGCTGTTTGAGACATTGGCACTTTGTTCTCTTGTTAGGGTTTGGCCTTTTGATAAAGTTGTATGGCATTTTAACTGATAAGATAGAGTTACAGTGCTGGCAAACATAAAAGCTGCTATTCTCAGCCCAGTATTGCAAAGCTGATGAAATGGAAGTGATTGCATCTGAACCAAAAGCATCTGTTTGAGGTGATATGAATTGCCGCTGAGTGAAGAATTTGTGTTGGTCATTCATTTCTTTCGTTTTTCGCAAGAGTGTGTCATGTTGAAATGAGGCTATCTTTGTTGACAGGTTTTTGTAGTTGAACACAAGGGATGTTGTTCTATATGCATTATGACTGCTGTCAACAGAAGGTGCCCATGCTCTAGCCATGGTTATTGTGTTACTCACGTGCAGATAATATTCACTCAAAAAGTTTTATTACAAACTTTTTGTTTAACAGTAAGTATTTTAAATATCTCAATTGTAAGCTTCAAAGCAGTGATTTGAAAAGCTAAAATTGCATATGTTTCAAAGCAATAGAGTCCAGCTAATGAATAACCCTTTGTAATATCAATGCATAAATAACAAGCTTGGCAGCTTACAAGTAAAGGTTTAACAATGCAATTTTAATTTGTGTATATGTTTGAGAAAGTACCTAAATTTCCCGTCGATAAAACAAATGAACATTCAAAATTTTATAAGCAGTATATGAATCATGTGTTACAGACACTGTAAGCAACGACGTTCAGATAATAAACTGTGTCAAAATATGTTGTTAGAATAGTTTAATATAGTATTGTATGGAAGGTTTGACAAAGTACGTTATCACAATATTTTTTCAGTATTTTGAACAAAATCAACAATGTAATATTCCAAAAAACCTTTAGTGTAAGCTCAGCCTATTATAAGATTCCAAAAAAATGTTTACTTGTAGTATTTCAGCCGCAAATATCGACTTCGATACTAGCGCTTTGTTATGTAAACAAAGCGATATGCAACCAAAATATGAAACTTGATTAAAATTACTTTCAAACCTTAGCAACTACCAAAAGTATTTGTTTATAACCTTTCTAACCTTATAAAGCTTTTTCTTCGAAAATATCGATGTTATGCCAACAATCACTTGAGTAATAGAACTTTTTCTTCGCGCAGTTCGTAACGCTTTTCCCGTTTCAAACTGAAACAACAACAAAATCGGAGAAAAAGGCGCCAGCCGAAAATTCAAGATGGCTCCCGAAAATAAATATGAATATTGAAATGAAAACAACAACCCCATCTCTAGCGTCATTTTGTAATAAAAAGCACACCATTAGGAAGCATTTTTGCTAAGCTTTTTTCAATATGCATTTTTTTCCCGAATGTTTCCTTCTATTTCTCGATTTAGAAATCTGTACGATATTTTGCAGTTAAAAAATACAGGCAAAACACATTTTATGTTCTATTACAACTCATTATGTATTTCTTGAATAGCAAAGACAAGCACATCATTAAAAAGCTTGTTTCCTAACCTTTGTTTCGATATGAATTATGTTGCTTAATTTTATTTCCTTTTGTTTTTATATTTTGAAATCTGTATGATAGGTAAAATACACAGAAAATACACTTCAAATTCTCTTACAACTGACTATATATTTACTCATTGGCCATTGAAAGGCACATCATTAGAAAGCTTCTTTCCTAAGCTTTCTTTTGATATACATTATGTTGCTAAATAATGTTTCCATTTGTTTTTAGATTTGAAATCTGTATGATACTTGACCGTTAAATTATAGAAAAAATACACTTCAAATCCTGTTACAACTGACTAAATATTTACTCATTTGCAATGAAAGGCACATCATTAGAAAGCGTATTTTCTAAGCTTTGTTTTGATATGCATTATGTTGCTTAATGTTGTTTCCTTTTTGTTTTTATATTAGAAATCCTTATGATACTTGACCGTTAATTTAGAGAAAAAATACACTTTAAATCCTGTTACAACTGACCATATATTTACTCATTTGCAATGAAAGGCACATCATTAGAAAGCCTATTTTCTAAGCTATATTTTGAAATCTGTATGATAGGTAAATTACACAGAAAATACACTTCAAATTCTCTTACAACTGACTATATATTTACTCATTGGCAATTGAAAGGCACATCATTAGAAAGCTTATTTCCTAAGCTTTCTTTTGATATACATTATGTTGCTAAATAATCTTTCCATTTGTTTTTATATTAGAAATCCTTATGATACTTGACCGTTAAATTAGAGAAAAAATACACTTCAAATTCTCTTACAACTGACTATATATTTACTCATTGGCAATTGAAAGGCACATCATTAGAAAGCTTATTTCCTAAGCTTTCTTTTGATATACATTATGTTGCCAAATAATCTTTCCATTTGTTTTTACATTAGAAATCCTTATGATACTTGACCGTTAAATTAGAGAAAAAATACACTTTAAATCCTGTTACAACTGACTATATATTTACTCATTTGCAATGAAAGGAACATCATTAGAAAGCTTATTTTCTAAGCTTTGTTTTGATATGCATTATGTTGCTTAATGTTGTTTCCTTTTGTTTTTATATTAGAAATCCTTATGATACTTGACCGTTAAATTAGAGAAAAAATACACTTTAAATCCTGTTACAACTGACTATATATTTACTCATTTGCAATGAAAGGCACATCATTAGAAAGCTTATTTCTAAGCTTTGTTTTGATATGCATTATGTTGCTTATGTTGTTTCCATTTGTTTTTATTTACAAATCCTTATGATACTTGACCGTTAAATTAGAGAAAAAATACACTTTAAATCCTGTTACAACTGACTATATATTTACTCATTTGCAATGAAAGGCACATCATTAGAAAGCTTATTTTCTAGGCTTTCTTTTGATATGCATTATGTTGCTTAATGTTATTTCCTTTTGTTTTTACATTAGAAATCCTTATGATACTTGACCGTTAAATTATAGAAAAAATACACTTCAAATCCTGTTACAACTGACTATATATTTACTCATTTGCAATGAAAGGCACATCATTAGAAAGCTTATTTTCAAAGCTTTCTTTTGATATGCATTATGTTGCTTAATGTTGTTTTCTTTTGTTTTTAGATTAGAAATCCTTATGATACTTGACCGTTAAATTATAGAAAATATACACTTCAAATTCTGTTACAACTGACTATGTAGTATTGACTCATTGGCAATGAAAGGCATATCATTAGAAAGCTTGTTTTCTAAGCTTTCTTTTGATATGCAATATGTTGCTTAATATTGTTTTTTTTTTGTTTTTAGGTTTGGAATCCTTAACATATTACACTTGTAAAATATACATAAGTAAACAATGAATTTTTTCAAGCTGTAAGTTCCTAATTATAAAACGAAAACATAGCAGTTTTGTTTGCTAGTAAATTTTACACCTTTGTGCCTATTACAACCTTTGTCTGTTTCGTACTACCTGAGAAATAATTCTTTCAAAATGTATGAAAAAATAAATTTGACTTTGTAGTGTAATTTATAGTAAACAAACTGGAACTTTCAATTTTCATGCATGTACGATGAATGTTTGAAAAATAGCTCTTTGCGGTTTTGTTTAGCAACCTTTTTTACATGTTTGTGCCGAATATTACTTTAATTCATCACCTAGAACATCGAAAATAAAAGAAAGAAGAAGCGCCATAATAACAAAGATCCCTGCCAAATTCCCGGTTTTCATACACATGTAAACAATGAATTTTTTCAAACTGTATATTCCTTATTGAAAAACGAAAACATAGCAGTTTTGTTCGCTAGTAAATCTTACACCTTTGTGCTTATTACAACTTTTGTCGGTTTGGTATTAGCTGAGAAATAATTCTTTGAAAATGTGTGAAAAAATAAATTTGACTTTGTAGTGTAATTTATAGTAAACAAATAAGAACTTTTAATTTTCATGTATGTACAATGAATGTTTGACCAATAGCTCTTTGCCGTTTTGTTTAGCAACCTTTTTTACATGTTTGTGCCGAATATTATATTAATTCATCACCTAAAACATCGAAAATAAAAAAAGAAGCGCCATAATAACAAAGATCGCTGCCAAATTCCCGGTTTTCATACATATGTAAACAATGAATTTTTTCAAACTGTATTTTCTTTATTGAAAAACGAAAACATAGCGGTTTTGTTCGCTAGCAAATTTTACACCTTTGTGCCTATTACAACTTTGTCGGTTTGGTATTAGCTGAGAAATAATTCTTTGAAAATGTATGAAAAAATAAATTTGACTTTGTAGTGTAATTTATAGTAAACAAATAAGAACTTTTAATTTTCATGTAGTACGATGAATGTTTGACCAATAGCTCTTTGCGGTTTTGTTTAGCAACCTTTTTTACATGTTTGTGCCGAATATTACTTTAATTCATCACCTAGAACATCGAAATAAAAGAAAGAAGAAGCGCCATAATAAGATCGCTGCCAAATTCCCGGTTTCATACACATGTAAACAATGATTTTTTCAAACTGTATATTCCTTATGAGAAACGAAAACATAGCAGTTTTGTTCGCTAGTAAATTTACACCTTTGTGCCTATTACAACCTTGCCTGTTTCGTATTAGCTGAGAAATAATTCTTTCAAAATGTATGAAAAAATAAATTTGACTTTGTAGTGTAATTTATAGCCAACAAACTGAAACTTTTAATTTTTATGCATGTACGATGAGTGTTTAACAAATATCTCTTGCGGTTTTGTTTAGCAACCTTTTTTACATGTTGTGCCAAATATTACTTTAATTCATCATTAAGAACATCGAAAATAAAAGAAAGAAGGGCCATAACATGAGGACCCGCACGCCCCAAAAAATGCAACTTTGCGTCCGGAAATCAAAGTGCATTATCTCATTAAATTTAATGGGGAAAGCTGTCTTCAATCAGTAATTAGTTAATTACTTTGCAATAGGCGCTCTGCTCTAAGTGTTATTAACAATTATTAATTAAAAATGCACACATGGAGAGGATATTTCATGAGGTTAATGAAAAACATTTATTACTTGCTTCTTTATTAACATGAATTAATATACAGAGAAAAGGTGTCAAATGTTTTATTCTGTCAATGCCATTCATTCGCTCCCACTCCCGCCTCCCAGTAAGCGGCTAAATAGAGGCATAGAAACTCAGCTCGCTTCATTCACTAATCTGCATGATTAGTTTGAATGTCTTGCTTTATTTAATTGGGGCGGTTGATACCTGGGACCGTATCAAGCCCGTTAGCTTAAACGGTGGTTAAATGAAAATCAAATAACACTCTTACAACTCTCTTGAATGAATCAACCTGAATATTATGCACTAAATATGTAGTTGTAAACAGTATCTTTGTATTAAGGTTATAAACATTCAGTTTGCTTCTTGAATAAACGATAGACTTGCTTTCTATTTTGAACTTAACCACCGTTTAAGCTAAACGGGCTTGATACAACCGGCCCTGAAGTACATAGCGGTGGTTTAGTATAGTTTCGCTTTAGTTCAGTCAATACACTGGTATATTGTAACTTTTCCCATGCCAGTTTCAAAGCAGACCGCTAACTTATTTTGTTGTTATTTGGTAATTTGTTTTGTTTCTATTGGGTAATGAACACATAACCAAATGACTTGCAAGTGGTATAAATAGTACAATGCATTGAATCAACAGACTTCACATAGTGACATAGCCCATAAATAACGGATTAATACTGAATTACTCAAATAATTAGGTCACATTCTTCTACGAGAAACGATAATGTGCACGGTTTGGCAGGGTTTCACTAGCACACACACTTACTGAGATCGACTATCTTAGTGCAGTCAAGACGAGTCCCGATTTGTAAAATGATCCTGCCGAGTGCAAAAAAATCACTTGAAGCCGTTTATGCCACTGTTCCTTCGACAATCTCTAGAGCAATATGGAATATCTCTCACGATATTTTTTTTGTTCTTCGGTCAACTTTTTGAATCGCCCCTCTTCGATTCTGCAAGCTTTACCGAAGTCAATTAGGACGGGTTTAAGGCCCTCCAAATCTTTATAAATTACAACATCATTTAATGTCGTTATGCAGAAGATGTGCGCGTGAAGATATTTGAGGACTTCACACAACTGCCTAATAACTGCCAAAAATTCTATCTTCTTGACGGAACAAATTGCTCGTCAACGCTCAATAGGCTGTGCAATGTTGTGTTACTCTCATTCAAACCATAAAATAACGAAACCATAAGAAAGGGCGTCGAAATATCAACTCCGAGAACAACGGGTAATCCAGGATGGCTGGGCAAATCAATCAGTATTGGCCTCGTTTATGACCTCGGACCTTGAAACTCCGTCTCGGAATTCTTTGGCAAAACAGGTGGCCCTGGTACATTTTAAGGTGGCACTTTCCAAAGACTCCTTTCGCAAATACTGACTTCGCGTTTCCAATGTCGATTAAATCAGTGCGCTTAATTTCTTAACATCGACTCGGTGTCTTGAAACCTAAGTGGGAAAAGGCGAACAAGTGACTCTCAAACACAAATGAAGCGGTTGGGTAAACTAACTTCTTTAGCTTTATCATTATATAAGCAGTAGAGTATTTACCAGTTCCTTTTTGTCGTTTCGTTTTGCTGCGTCTCGTTTGGGTGCTATATACTTCGATTTTGTGGTAAATTTTACACTGCGATGCCTCACCCTGTGCAACTTGCATAGCCACGTAAACTTCGGCTTCGGCGACTCCCTTTGTTTTTCCTTTTTTTCTCCACTTCTGTTTTTTCTTTCGTTTCTTTTCTTTCTCATTTTGCGCTTCTAACGAGTTCGCACGCCAAACGAAGTCGCTTTTGCCTTTCGTTTTTGCCATACGATTACCAATTTGACTGTATATGTATCAGTTTGTTGCCAGAAATTTGTTAGAACATTAAGGTTAAGTTGAAAATTGATACCTTGTTAAATACAAGGTGCTTTGGTATTTCCTTAGAGTTTGCAAAGCATTTTATGGCTATTAAAACTACCAGGCTTGGCTACGCATTGGAGTGATTAGATTCCGTATTATCGACCATTTATCTTTATCTATTGCTATATACCATTTAGTTTAGGTATCATTTGTAGTTTGTGAAGATTCGTAAATTTCAAGTTTGTAAAACATAAGAAATTGCATATTACCGCTAATCAGGAAGTACGTTAAGCTACCGACAGCCGACAGGCTATCCAATGACCGAACCTGTCTTGTTTTATACATATGGCAGGCATTTAAAAGCCTTTGAATAGCTACGCCGCTAAAAACACGTGCATACGAGTTCAGATACAGGCCTTTAATAAAAATGTCCTTAAAGCGCTTCAATTGTAGTGTAAGATGTCCCCGTTGTTCAAGATCATGGCAATCTTCAAAATCAGTCTGGCGACATATGATGGCTTCTCATCAGCTTCGCATTTCGGCGGTTGATTTCATAGAAGAAGACAACAAAATTGTTGAGGTCACTAAGCCTAATATTTTACATGAGGATCTTGAAGGTTATCATAATTGGCTTGCCACTCTCGCTGAAAGAGTAAATGAGGCATTACATCCAGCGCTTCCAGGTAAAAAAGAGATATTTGCAAAATATTAATTGTGTTACTGATATATGAACGAATAATGCCCTAACCCAAATTTTGGGCATATATATATATATACATGCACATTCACTGTTTTCAAGGACGATGGACGAAAATTGAAGACCCCTGTGTCCCAGAGAAATATGTTTTGCATTTTGTTGCTAGCATACTGGACCTAACAGATGAAGTCATGTCTCCGCATAGCATCTCATACACTTGTCACCGTGCTGTTCCGTATCGAGTCCGAGCAAAAAGAGTTAGCTACCGCGTGCACTCATTGATAGCCCTAAAAAGCGTATTAGAAGTGCAGAAAAAAGTTAAAGTTCATCCAAAAGTGGCATTTTCAGCGTTCACCATTTTCAGCGGGTGGAGAGTACGGCAGGTTGCTCAAGCTCGACATTGTCAATGAAGGAGAAAATTGCAAGGGCAAAAGCCAATGCTACAAACCTGTCATATTCAGAGCGAATCGAACAGGCACCGACATCACGTATCGCCCTTGTTGTCTCAGAAGGCGAAGTGAGATCGACAAGAGAGGCTGAAATCATCTACTGGGCCGACTTGTACAAGACCACGAAAAGTTTTAAGTTCCAACTTCACTTTTTTGTCCTGAAATCTGAACTACTATAAAAAATGAATTAACTATAGGCCCATTTACACTACACTCAATTTATTGGCACGGCACGGCTTAAATGGGTACCCATGCCCAATTTTATTAGTGTTCAGCCTGTCAAAACAAAGGCCGGGAACTAATGAAAGGGGCACGGGTACCCATTTTAGCCGTGTCGTGCCATAAATTGAGTGTAGTGTAAACGGGGCTTATATCATCAATAACATACATGGTTTATTTAACCCAGGGTTGGCTTTTCTTCTTGTATTACTTTTTTATATCCTCTTAAATTAAATAAGAAGATTTTCTCTCAACATTATTTATTCTTTTTTGATGTTGAAAGTCAATTTCTATAATAAACAATCAATATTAATACCTGGTAACATTGTGCAAAAGAAGTTCGATATTGTTATTGTTCAAAAGTATTTTAATTGTTAAAAAAATCTGACTTCTGTACAAGCATTAGACATTAAAAAAGAAGTGAAATTGCCCAATTTTTTATGATTATGTAATTGTATAATTGTATTGTATAATTAAATTATGATTGTCGGTTTATATTCAAGTGGCTGTATGGTCAATGATCAGACATTCAGCTTCAACTGATCAAGCAAAGATGACTGCATCTTCTTAATCTGTCAGCAAAAGATGACTACATCTTTCTGACACAAGAGCATTCACTGAAAGAATTGTCATTTATTATCTTGCAACAGGAATTTACTGAATATAATGCCTCAAAAGTCAAAATATACAACATATACAATATATAGGCATTAATTGAGCAAAATATACCTGGCTTAACCTCATTTAAAGCTGTATAATATGATAATTGGTAACAAAAAAGTATCATTCATCCCTAGCTGACTTACAATTTAATAGTAACTTATGATTTGATAAATTATAGTTGTTGGCTTATATTCAAGTTGCTGTATGATAAATGATCAAACATACAGCTTCAACTGATCAAGCAAAGATGACTGCATCTTCTTAATCTGTCAGCAAAAGATGACTACATCTTTCTGACACAAGAGCATTCACTGAAAGAATTGTCATTTATTATCTTGCAACAGCAATTTACTGAATTTAATGCCTCAAAAGTCAAAATATATAAAACATATACAATATATAGGCATTAATTGAGCAAAATATACATGGCTTAACCTCAGACGCAGCTGTATAATATGATAATTGATAAAGAAAAACAGTATCATCCATCCCTAGCTGACTTACAAATTAATAGTAACTTATGATTTGATAAATTATGGTTGTTGGTTTATATTCAAGTTGCTGTGAAGTAAATGAGCAGACATTCAGCTTCAACTGATCAAGCAAAGATGACTGCATCTTCTTAATCTGTCAGCAAAAGATGACTACATCTTTCTGACACAAGAGCATTCACTAAATCCTCATCACTCCAACAGCAACTCACTTGACTTGACAGAACACTAATTATTTTTAAATTTGGAAAATGTATATCTACAATATAAAATTATATGTTACTATTACTGTACTGATTGATCAATTCATATTCATACAGCTATTTTACTGTCGGTTTATTCTTTAAAATACACACAGGAAGATATTATAAACCTATTGGTGATGGAGCTGAAACATCAATTATTTCTTTAAGAGGAATGTTATGCATACCGTCATAATCATACCACCTGCCATGATATTGGAGTCTTGCACAATAATTGACTCTATTCCAAAATGTGATTGCACCCAAATGGTATTTTGCTTTTGAAATCTGAAGACTGGCTGGAATTTCTTCAGGCCCATGAAGCTTGTCTGTCTGTGCCAAGTCTCCAAGGAAAATTGGAAAAAACTAGGGTAGTCCATTGGCGAAGTTTCGAGTTTCTGACAAGCGAGTACCTCCACAACACAGAGGCTCAGTCCAGGAATCATCGGAAAGATCAAGTCGAGGATGGCCGAGTTTTGTTGGTGCTGTCATTGCAGGCTGTTGCTGGAATACCATATTGCATGTTTTGGGTGAAGGACACAACAGTGGTAAAATAGTGACTCGAGGTACGTTACATTTTCATTTGTGTCCACATCACAATCAAGAATTGAATGCTGTTGTAGTTGTGTTCCTGTATTTGCCGGGGACAGTCCTGCGATGTACAAGTTGTTGTTAAGATGTTTCTAGTGACTGGTGTTAAACAAGGAACAAACATGTCTTGCTCACATCCCCAAATATTTACAGTTGACGATACTAAGAATTCGAATTTAGGAAACTGTTGCAGCCAATGTACCTTTCCAGTACCAGCAGCAGCATCGTCAAAGGCCTGGACGACATTAATGAGACATCTAGCATAGTCATGCACAGCAGCTAATTCTAATAAAGGATGTAGCACTGGTGGATGATCTTTCAAATATAGATAAAGGATGGTCAAGTAGTTATCCACAGGACATGTGTTTATAAGCTTGATAACAATATTATCCTGCAAATAAGCATAGCCACCCCATTTGGGAACCCATACATCTATTTTGGGAGTGTCCACAGGATTGATGCATTTGACCTTGGCAAAAGCATTCTCGAGTGAGCATCTAGCCTTTGATTTAGTCTCTGACTTTATTTCAGGCAGTTCAAACTGTTGTTCCCAAATGCTGTGATTGTAGGTGAAGTTGGGCTGGTGATGTTTTTGAATTACAAGGCATTTGTTGGAGGTTTTGAACTGAAATTTATCAGGACCAAATAACATGTCAAACAATGAGCACATTTTCTGCATCCATTTCATGTCATCCAATGTCCATTTTACCTTCTTCACCTTTCATCCACAACCACGGAAGTAAAATTCCTTATCTATATTAAAAAACAATTATCATCATCCTCGGACTATCTCCAAAATGTCATAAGTAAATCCCTTTACCTGCTTTAAAGCACTCCAAGGCTTTTCTCAATGAGTGACGAAGGAACAACAACTTATCAACATAGACATGCGTTAAAATTTGTTTTACTGCAAAAGAGAACAAGGGAAAATTTATAATATAACTGAAACATGTGTATCTACAGTACTTATATCCGAAAGAGTTTTACCCTAAGCTATTTTCACAAACCTGAAGAATCTTTTGCCTGAATATCATGATTGGTGGCTTGTAAGTAAAGCCTGCGATCAACCTTGTGAAAACTTTCAAATCCCTGGTTGCTAAATTCCCTCATTGATCCAAAAGTTCGCATCAACATTGAGGCATGCTCAATAATTAGATGACCATAATTGCCAGTACCAAGCAATGGACCAAAGGTATCACGAAGGTGGTAGCACCATTCCTTACACTAGAATTAACAGTTGTTATGGTATAATTAATTTTATTACTTTAAGTGGTGCTTATAGAGGATTCTCATTATCGTAGGCAATCGTTATTGGGTATTGTAAACAATACAATAGAGTTTTAGGACTTCGTAACTCTATAAACTCTTCTATACTTTATACAAGTACGAACCTTTAGGTCAAATACATCGATTTCATCAGCTTCCTCTTCTTGAAAAATGGTATCGCGGACTACCTCAGCAATTTCTTTCCACATGGATCCGACCTAAAGAATATTATTAGTTCAGTGTTGTCACATACTCACACCAAGAACGACGTTCTAGCTGATATTGTATACTGTACACCTACAAAAACTAAACTAAACTAAAAATCTTACATGTACAAGCATGTACAACCACCTGCATTTGTACAGTATGCATGTGATTATCAATATCACTATAATTTTAGACCGATATGTACCATTTTAAATAATTCCCTCTGAATTTCGGCTACAACCCTTTGGATATTTATATCTCCTATAGCATCGATAACACAAAGGGTTTCTTCAATTCTGCCACTCATCTTTTCCCAAAAGGTCAACCTTTCTCGCACATGCATCTCAACCTTGCCTATCATGGAAAATCAGTATTCATTTTGATTTACTGCTAAAAGACGTAATAGTAATGTCAAAAGAATAGTAAAAAACACTTTTTTCATATGAGAAATGCCATTCATTATATGTTGCTGCATATGACGTACAATTTATTAAAATCCTAATAATACATAATAATACTGTAGATTTAATGATGAACTCACTTCTGGGCATGATGGTTATTACCTCTTGACGAACACCATAGTCTCGCACGAATGTCTTTCCAGGCAGATTGCTCTCTAAAAACTTTAATACAAAATTTGCTTAAGGATATGTTATACTATGTTCACTATTGTGTGGCATAGATATATGTATTCTGCATATTGTTTGTTAGTTCAAAGTCCTAAACATGATGTACTTCATGCATGTAGTTCGGCTCTCAGAGCAACACATGTTAGAACTGTGTCTATATATAGTGCTACCTTTTTAATCTCTTCGCAAAATCCAATTTTCTTAAGAAGGTAATCTTCGGCAGCCGGAATGGTTATATAATCGACGAGCTTATCTATTACAAGGGCTGAGTCTACGATGGATTCTATGTTGGCAAGGAAAGTTCGCTCAGTCAGACCTGGAACAGATAGACATTTCACAGACCGTTCAGTTTGGTTGAATAGTATATTATGACGTATTTTTGGGTTCTGTTAATTACCTGAAATTGATGCTATCTTTATGTGGTTTTTCGTGACTTCTAAATTCTTATTCCTGCAATCCTTAATTCTTACAAAGTTTTTCTTCATGGATTTTGGTCCTAACTCTCCCAGCTTCGCATTTTCATTGTCCAAACTCCCAATTTTATATGCGTATAGGCCCAATGATCCAAGAATTTGTTCCGTGTTTCTCATTTCGCAGTGTAATGCACATAAATTTACTGAATGCATTTCTTCATCCAGCAGTAGTGTGAGGTCATCACGAATCTCTTTCCAACTATATAGTATAAAAGAAAACAAAGATTATTGAGTTGAAATTACTCGCCTGTCTTGCTAACTATTACTAATTGCAACAGCGTTTTAAAGTCTGAATGGAATTATTTATTCTAAATTCTATATTTAATCTTTCATACTTTCCAATGTTTCCTTTGCTTTTAGCAAAACAGTCTATGCATGTTTCTCCAGCTGCTAACCCAGGACAAGCACATCCCTAAATAATGTGAAGGGAATTGTATATAATTTAACAACACATGTCAAATCAACACGAATAGCTGGATATATGCATTTGCAAAGAACTGTCACTGAAATGAATTGAATTTTTCAATTGAATATATTATGTATGTACAGTAAATATGTTCGTGTTGCTGCCGTTGCATGCCTAAATTGTATCCGGCGGCTGAACGAAGGACGGATAGTTTAGAGATTCCTAAATTCCTCGACCGCCGTTGTTGTCCTAAACTGTTATATACTTACTCTAATAGCAGTGCAAAATACGCAAAACTCTACACTTAATCCTCTTCCTCCAAGGATATTTCTTTTAATCTTTGCAGCTGGTGGGTCTTCTTCCTTCCTTTCTTTTTTGATTACAATCAATAGTAGCGCTTTATAGTCTAGTGTCACTATATAAATATTTAATTTTTGCAATAAAATTGGCAGATTGCATCCGCAACTTTTGAAAACATGTGATTACATTTCACACAATTGCAAAGATGGAGTTAGAATTGTAATCACGAGCTTCAGTTTAAAAAAACTGTTCCACATGCATAAACCACAATTTTTTTTTTACATTTGGAAATACTTACTGCAGTGAGTCCTATTAATTGCTTGCATGGCCTTTCGGATGGGACCGGTTAAAAATTATGGAATTTGCATGGAGACAAAAATCTGAATCAGTTGAAAAACCTGGATAATAAAAATTCAAACCTGTGAAGTTGACTTGATATCTTCTACCATCGACTGTCATTCCGTTGCTTTTAATTTCTTCTTTGGCAACTGTGATGTCTTTAATCATGCTTTTGATGTTTTGCCTAAACATATATATAACAAGTTACCCTTGGTTCTTATTTTAAGTTCGCTAATCCAGGTTTTTCCGGGTTTTTAATAATAATACTAAACAAATATATCTATAAAATAAAAGACTTATATTTGTAAAAATCACGATATTTCTGACTTTTCCAAAACTCTGTCTCATATACAAATGCTTACAAAATAATTGTGCGTACATTTCCTTGAAACTTAGAATCACTTGCACGGGTAATCAAAAATCGTAATAATTAATTTTATCCACTTACACATTTTCACCACAGTTTGCTATTGCAAGTGGTATTACAGCTTTTGAGCTTTGCGAAGTTGAATATGGCATGTTTTTTAGCGGCACCATACCAAACGATATTTGTTCTTTACCTTGAAAATACAAACATTTGGTCTGGATGTCTCAACCTAACATGTGCATGTTTAGCTTCTAATACTTTTAGAATCGCTACGCCTACGACTAACTTTAGTACGACTACGAAATCTAGTTAGTTCATTTTAAAGTTAAGCACAATCGCAAATTTCAAAACCTATTGTGCACCAACGAAACATGAATAAATACCAGGTCAAAAGTGAATTACTTAATACTCAGATATTCTAAACCTTTGTTAGACTTACCCCAGAAAGGTCTACCATCCAATTTCAAATTGCAGTGCGCATTTATATCCGAATACATTTTACTCGCGTTAACATATACATAAAATGCAATTGAGAACGTCTTGTTATATACAATTGCATGATCATCTATATGAAATCTTACTTCGAATGCGTGTCATATTTCGATATATATGCATGGTCAATAGAGAAGCCAAGCAAATACACTCAAGGAAAAAAAAACTTTAGTTTAAATCGAGAGAACCGTTATACGATTTCTGTTGATGATCTCATCAATAAGCCTGATTTCAATGCTTGGAGGAAAATAATTGCAAGCGCGCCTAATAAAGTGGCCAAGTCATGACTTTCCTTATATCATAGCTAATGTTTCATTTAGTGTTCATACCTGGTATTAACCTTTATATATGCTTGCGTTAAAACGCCTTGACTTCTCCATAGATGCTAATATCCAGCAAATATTTGGGACAGTCTTCGCGAAATTATTGGTAAAGATCTTTACCCGCACGCTCATGCACGCATAAACAGTTGACAGGCGCCATTTCAAATTTGCTCATTTTGCCGCTCTAGCTGGCAGGCTTCAAGGTGCAATGACCATGCATAGTTGCAATTTAATATCTGGAATGTAATTTCTAATCAAGGGAGGCCAAATCAAAATTAGTGAAAATTTTCCTGTTGCCCAACAGCTGATATGTTGTCCAAGCAAGATAAACTCCAATGCTCCTTTTCTGATGAATTATATATAGCGAAATATATGTGGCAAAATATCTGAAAGGTCAAACTTAAATGTTTGTAAACGTTAGCTTGGCAACTTGCCCTTTGGGCTTGTGTCAGCCCAGTTGTGCGCAATGAAGGACTGCACGCACTTTAAAACATAGCGCAAAACTCAACCTCACAAAACACGGAATTTTTTTGTAATAAAAAAAGTCACACAATAAACATCATTGATATAGGTTCATTACTCTCATACAGTCTCTATCATTTATACGATTTGAGCCTTCTCCGCGTTCCACCTTTCCGATTCGAGGAGCAAGTCGAGAGAAATCAAATTACAACCAAAATATACATGGGGAGTGAATTGTGCTGAAATGTGCATATATCAATATATATGAAGTATTATTTTTTTGTGAATTAAGAGTCTAAATAAATATTTACAATGCATGAGTTATATTTATGCCATGTATAAGTTATATTTATGCAATTGCCACCGTTCAACATGCCAGCAACGATCGAGCCAGATGGCTTAGATCTGGGGAGACAAAGATACCTTTTTAAGGAAATAAGACAATTTTGTAAGCGGGGCACTGAGGATCTTGTTGCTCCGGCTCTAGTTTTAGACTAGATGCACGTGCATATTTAAATTGCTATTATATTCATGCAGTGGCGTAACGAACAGAGCTGAGGATGGGGTCTTGAGGTATACTTGGTACTGCGGGCTTCCTGTTTGTCATAAATCACGTTTTGCTTATACTATGATATTTTGTTATCTATCCTGGCCTCTAATAAATGAGGATCTCTTAGTTCTCGTCGTAACCCTACCGAACGCGCGTTAGGTCACTGTGTTTGTGTCTTCAAATATTACCTAGGGTATTTCAATTGTTGTATAATTTGTAGCTATGTCAGACTGCATTAAAGACAACGAATTTCAAGCTGAAAGGTCCGTCCTAGGATGCGGTCCTTAATTTTGAATAGATTTTAATCAGTAGCTGTTCGTACGGAGGCCAGATAAGTTTATCAGATGTAAATAAATTAGCTATATATACACATGGTTTAAAAGTACGATATTAATATGTAACACGCAAAATCCCTCAATTCATTTTAGAATCTGGTTTTGTCTGTTTACATAAATTTAGAGACTTCCGACAATTATGCAACTTAATTAGCACCTTGCCAAGGCATATTATGGCTCGTAATGCTAATATATGGCTTGCGAGTTGTTTGGGTGCGCGGTGAAATTTGGCTTATGGAAGCTACAGAAGTATAGTAAAGCACAAATTCTAACAATTTAGTGCATTACCGAAATTCAAAAAACGATAATTTTTTGAGAGAAAGCTTAAGACGTGAAATTTGACGCTAATGGAATAATTGCATGCACTGAATCTTAATAGCCTTCTGTCTGCATGACGCTAAGCATAAACCATAACATGAAGCGCACAAAATAGCATTCGATTAGGCTAGATTGATATAACCCCACTATTTCCTTTACAAGCCTTCTATACTAAGGAACTGAATACGTTTCCGGGAGTATTTCTGTGTAGCACATTCTGCGCTTCTTCTACAAAGTTGTAGCATTGCAAATGTTTAATCTAATATGTTGAACCAAATCCAATGCGATTGAACGAAATTCCGGCAAACGTTTCAACGAACGGTAAATCAAACGGTTGAACGCTTTCGGACCAATTTTCAAACGTTTTTTCCTAAGCGTTCGAACGGGCAATTTTGAACGATGAACGATCTCGAAAATCGTTTCAACGAACGCTTCAAGCGTTTGAACGGCAAACGAACGGATAACGAACGATATTTTCGAACGAACGAAATATCGTTAACGTATGTTTTCCCGTGGAAGGTCACATATTGGAGAAAAATACTCACTAGGTTATCGTCAAGGGATTTAACGAACCGCTTTAAGTGTGAGAAGCACTCTCTTTCGGCATCGGTGGCTGGATTTGAGGTCAAAAGCTTACAAACTTTTTTCTGAGTGGGCTTTTTAGCTTGATAAAGGCTCACCAAGTTATCAACAGTTTCAAATTCTTTAAAACGTTTAAGTTGGTTCACGATCGGAGACCAGGCATTAGCGACGTATTTCGGACGCTGTACAATCTCTTGGTGTGCTAATTCCTCGATTATTTTTGGCATGGTGTCCTTTCTAACCACTCTGCGGCACTTGTAGCTTGTGAGAAAGTCAGTTACATCCTTGTCTTCTGATGGATCAGGGCATTCGTCAGAGACACTTCTTTTTAGTGTTTTACTCTCATCTTTGGATATGTATTGATGAAAAGACTCTACAAGCCATTCACTACAAGTTATTATAATTAATAAACAAAACTTCTTCGTCCTTAAATGCAGTGATCATGTCCTTTAAAACGTTATTGCGGTTAATAGCGATTTCTTTGACCAACTGAGTGTTCGTTAGTTGAGCATCGTTAGACAACTGACCCTGTGCGTCAATGACTGCATCTCTACAATCTGCCGATACAAAAAACACTCAAAGAAACTTGTAAACTTTCTAACATTACTGAAAGTATGGCAAGAGAAACATCCGCCGTTAAAATGTTGTGAATGGCGAATCCGACCTACATGCGTTTGTAAAATGTATTATAAAATTTCAATTTGAAAGAATTGTTTACCTTGAAAGAGAAGTGGTTCTTCTATGTCCATTTGACTGTGGTTATTCTGCATTATTTGGCTAGGTGGTTCGTGCTGGGTCATATCTACAAGAGTATCAGCAGGCTTGACATAGTTGATCTGTTCTACTTCACTCGTAATTTCATGTTCAGATGCTTCAGGATGGTTACTGTTTGGCAATTGCAGTTGTTGGATTCGTTCATCATCAAGGACCACAGCAATTTGACTTGACTTTCCATGCATGACATGACTAGTTTGGTTGTTTATATTATTATCTATAAAATTTTGGATTAAAATAACAGTGTAAACAGTATATTCCACAATTTATTTTTTCATCCCTAATCCATTAAACTTCATAAACAACAATAAAACCATCACAAGTATTTATATTAATTTTTTTTAATATAGCAAATGTATGTTTTGGGAAGCTGCTGATACTTATAATATCGATATTTATTAAACTTCATTGTTGATCATAAACTATGAGAAGTACGAATGGCAAGTAAAATTGGCAAGTGTGACTAGTACACTTACTGCCTCTTAATTATCAATGGTTAAGTCGAGACAGCAGCACAAGTATTTGGAGAAACCCTGTTCTCTGGGTTAACTTTAGTGAGTTGTGTTGTCTCACCTTAATTGTTTCAAAGGTTTCCCAATATAAAAAGAGTTTAAATATAGTTTTAAAATATAGTTTAAAGTTTAAAACAAGTTATTAAATGGTACCCATCAATCATGATTCAAGCCCCCCCCCTGCTTGGCAAAAACTTAGGAAAGCTTGTGTTATGCAGATAACTAGAAGTTGTTTTCAAACATTTTCAAGACAACACTGCTGTATCTAGACTAGTCTAGGAATAAATGACCACAATGAAAGGTGCAACTAATTGACTTGGCTAACTGTTAAGAAAGTTATTTTCTTATCAGCCGGGCCATTGCTGTATAAATAGCATTTCGTACCTTCCAATGTGCCAAATGAGTTTTCATTGAGAGTTTGTGGCAACCTGTCATAATCATCATTATCTTCATTAAACACATCCTCAGGAAGGTTATACCTTTGACGCTTCTCTTTATTGATAGGTTGTTGTAACATTTGTCTACATGGCTTAACATACACTGGCTTATTGTTACTGAAGACTCTGTTGATTACAGAACCAGTTAAATGTTGACCTGGTGCCAATGTAGGCTTGAGCAGTGTTGTGTGGACAGAATGGACAATTTCAATATCAACGTCATCAGGCAGTGTTCCCTGGAAAGCTTGACGTATTTCAAGTTCTACGTCAATGTCACTCCACTCTTTCTGAAACTCAAAGGCACTAATAATGTGTCCATTTTCTTGTAAAAACACTTTACTTCCTTGCCGGGGTATGTCCTTGACATCTGGACCAGTTAGTAGGATAACATCACGTGAGAACGGCCCAGTACTTACTTTTTCGTTTTTTCGAGTCCTTCCCTTTTCTCCAACGATTTGATTTTATTGCTGATCGTTGGTTACCAAAGAATCTTCTAGTGTTATACGAAGGACTTGACATCTGGAATTGTTGTGAAGAAGATGAAACTGCAGCCAAAGCTTGGGTTGTACCCTGTGTTGTACGAGTACATGTACTTGTTCCCCTCTTAGTGCGGGTTGACTTGGCACTTGGTCGAACATGTTAAAGAGACCTCGAGTTGTTCCCCTCTTAGTGCGGGTTGAGTGGGCACTTTATTGAACATGTTTGGGAGACTTCGAGTTGTTCCCCCTATAGTGCGGGTTGACTGGGCACTTTGTCGAACATGTTCTGAGACCTCGAGTTGTTCCACTCTAGTGCCGGTTGATTTGGCACTTTGTCGAACATGTTCGGGAGACCTCGAGTTTTTCCCCTCTTAGTGCATGTTGACTTGGCACTTGGTCGAACATGTTAAAGAGACCTCGAGTTGTTCCCCTCTTAGTGCGGGTTGAGTGGGCACTTTATTGAACATGTTTGGGAGACTTTGAGTTGTTCCCCTCTTAGTGCGGGTTGACTTGGCACTTGGTCGAACATGTTAAAGAGACCTCGAGTTGTTCCCCTCTTAGTGCGGGTTGAGTGGGCACTTTATTGAACATGTTTGGGAGACCTCGAGTTGTTCCCCTTATAGTGCGGGTTGACTGGGCACTTTGTCGAACATGTTCTGAGACCTCGAGTTGTTCCACTCTAGGTGCCGGTTGATTGGCACTTTCTCGAACATCTTCGACAGACCTCGACATTTTCCCCTCTTAGTGCATGTTGACTTGGCACTTGGTCGAACATGTTAAAGAGACCTCGAGTTGTTCCCCTCTTAGTGCGGGTTGAGTGGGCACTTTATTGAACATGTTTGGGAGACTTCGAGTTGTTCCCCTCTTAGTGCAGGTTGACTGGGCACTTTGTCGAACATGTTCTGAGACCTCGAGTTGTCCCTCTTAGTGCTGGTTGACTTGGCACTTTGTCGAACATGTTCGGGAGACCTCGAGTTGTTCCCCTCTTAGTGCGCGTTGAATGGGCAGTTTATGGAACATGTTCGGGAGACCTCAAATTGTTCCCCTCTTAGTGCCGGTTGACTGGGCACTTTGTCGAACATGTTCGGGAGACCTGGAGTAGTTCCCCTCTTAGTGCAGGTTGACTGGGCACTTTGTCGAACATGTTCGGGAGACCTCGAGTTGTTCCCCTCTTAGTGTGGGTTGACATGGCACATTGTCGATCATGTTCTGCGACTTCGAGTTGTTCCCCTCTAAGTGCGGTTGACTTGGCACCTTGTCGAACATGTTCGGGAGACCTCGAGTTGTTCCCCTCTTAGTGGGGGTTGACTTGGCACTTTGTCGAACATGTTCGGGAGACCTCAAGTTGTTCCCCTTTTAGTGCGGGTTGACTGGGCACTTTATCGAACATGTTCGGGAGACCTCGAGTTGTTCCCCTCTTAGTGCGGGTTGACTGGGCAGTTTATGGAACATGTTTGGGAGATCTCGAGTTGTTCCCCTCTTGGTGCGGGTTGACTGGGCACTTTGTCGAACATGTTCTGAGACCTCGAGTTGTCCC
The DNA here is from genome assembly GCF_004324835.1 of Dendronephthya gigantea. Classification (NCBI taxonomy): domain Eukaryota; kingdom Metazoa; phylum Cnidaria; class Anthozoa; order Malacalcyonacea; family Nephtheidae; genus Dendronephthya; species Dendronephthya gigantea. Next base: position 47,505 of record NW_021163419.1, read on the forward strand.
TCTTAGTGCAGGTTGACTTGGCACTTTGTCGAACATGTTCGGGAGACCTCGAGTTGTTCCCCTCTTAGTGCGCGTTGACTGGGCAGTTTATGGAACATGTTCGGGAGACCTCGAGTTGTTCCCGTCTTAGTGCCGGTTGACTGGGCACTTTGTCGAACATGTTAGGGAGACTTTGAGTTGTTCCCTTCTTAGTGCGGGTTGACTTGGCACTTGGTCGAACATGTTAAAGAGACCTCGAGTTGTTCCCCTCTTAGTGCGGGTTGAGTGGGCACGTTATTGAACATGTTTGGGAGACTTCGAGTTGTTCCCCACTTAGTGCAGGTTGACTGGGCATTTTGTCGAACATGTTCTGAGACCTCGAGTTGTCCCTCTTTGTGCTGGTTGACTTTGCACTTGGTCGAACATGTTAAAGAGACCTCGAGTTGTTCCCCTCTTAGTGCGGGTTGAGTGGGCAGTTTATTGAACATGTTTGGGAGACTTCGAGTTGTTCCCCCTATAGTGCGGGTTGACTGGGCACTTTGTCGAACATGTTCTGAGACCTCGAGTTGTTCCACTCTAGGTGCCGGTTGATTTGGCACTTTGTCGAACATGTTCGGGAGACCTCGAGTTTTTCCCCTCTTAGTGCATGTTGACTTGGCACTTGGTCGAACATGTTAAAGAGACCTCGAGTTGTTCCCCTCTTAGTGCGGGTTGAGTGGGCACTTTATTGAACATGTTTGGGAGACTTCGAGTTGTTCCCCTCTTAGTGCAGGTTGACTTGGCACTTGGTCGAACATGTTAAAGAGACCTCGAGTTGTTCCCCTCTTAGTGCGGGTTGAGTGGGCACTTTATTGAACATGTTTGGGAGACCTCGAGTTGTTCCCCTTATAGTGCGGGTTGACTGGGCACTTTGTCGAACATGTTCTGAGACCTCGAGTTGTTCCACTCTAGGTGCCGGTTGATTTGGCACTTTGTCGAACATGTTCGGGAGACCTCGAGTTTTTCCCCTCTTAGTGCATGTTGACTTGGCACTTGGTCGAACATGTTAAAGAGACCTCGAGTTGTTCCCCTCTTAGTGCGGGTTGAGTGGGCACTTTATTGAACATGTTTGGGAGACTTCGAGTTGTTCCCCACTTAGTGCAGGTTGACTGGGCATTTTGTCGAACATGTTCTGAGACCTCGAGTTGTCCCTCTTTGTGCTGGTTGACTTGGCACTTTGTCGAACATGTTCGGGAGACCTCGAGTTGTTCCCCTCTTAGTGCGCGTTGAATGGGCAGTTTATGGAACATGTTCGGGAGACCTCGAGTTGTTCCCCTCTTAGTGCCGGTTGACTGGGCACTTTGTCGAACATATTCGGGAGACTTTGAGTTGTTCCCCTCTTAGTGCGGGTTGACTTGGCACATTGTCGATCATGTTCTGCGACTTTGAGTTGTTCCCCTCTAAGTGCGGTTGACTTGGCACTTTGTCGAACATGTTCGGGAGACCTGGAGTAGTTCCCCTCTTAGTGCAGGTTGACTGGGCACTTTGTCGAACATGTTCGGGAGACCTCGAGTTGTTCCCCTCTTAGTGTGGGTTAACATGGCACATTGTCGATCATGTTCTGCGACTTCGAGTTGTTCCCCTCTAAGTGCGGTTGACTTGGCAGCTTGTCGAACATGTTCGGGAGACCTCGAGTTGTTCCCCTCTTAGTGTGGGTTGACTTGGCACTTTGTCGAACATGTTCGGGAGACCTCAAGTTGTTCCCCTCTTAGTGCGGGTTGACTGGGCACTTTATCGAACATGTTCGGGAGACCTCGAGTTGTTCCCCTCTTAGTGCGGGTTGACTGGGCAGTTTATGGAACATGTTTGGGAGATCTCGAGTTGTTCCCCTCTTGGTGCGGGTTGACTGGGCACTTTGTCGAACATGTTCTGAGACCTCGAGTTGTCCCTCTTAGTGCAGGTTGACTTGGCACTTTGTCGAACATGTTCGGGAGACCTCGAGTTGTTCCCCTCTTAGTGCGCGTTGACTGGGCAGTTTATGGAACATGTTCGGGAGACCTCGAGTTGTTCCTGTCTTAGTGCCAGTTGACTGGGCACTTTGTCGAACATGTTAGGGAGACTTTGAGTTGTTCCCTTCTTAGTGCGGGTTGACTTGGCACTTGGTCGAACATGTTAAAGAGACCTCGAGTTGTTCCCCTCTTAGTGCGGGTTGAGTGGGCACTTTATTGAACATGTTTGGGAGACTTCGAGTTGTTCCCCTCTTAGTGCAGGTTGACTGGGCAGTTTGTCGAACATGTTCTGAGACCTCGAGTTGTCCCTCTTAGTGCTGGTTGACTTGGCACTTTTTCGAACATGTTCGGGAGATCTCGAGTTTTTCCCCTCTTAGTGTGGGTTGACTGAGCACTTTGTCGAACATGTTTGGGATACCTCGAGTTGATCCCCTCTTAGTGCAAATTTACTTGGCACTTTTTCGAACATGTTTGGCAGACTTTGAGTTGTTCCCCTCTTAGTGCGGGTTGACTTGGCACTTTGTCGAACATGTTCAAGAGAGCTTGAGTTGTTCCCCTCTTAGTGTGGGTTGAGTGGGCACTTTATTGAACATGTTTGGGAGACCTCGAGTTGTTCCCCTCTTAGTGCCGGTTGACTGGGCACTTTGTCAAACATGTTCGGGAGACCTCGAGTTGTTCCCCTCTTAGTGCCGGTTGACTGGGCCCTTTGTCAAACATTTTCGGGAGACCTGGAGTTGTTCCCTCTTAGTGGGGGTTGACTGGGCACTTTGTCGAACATGTTCGGGAGACCTAAGCCTTTATTCAAAAAGCTCACTCACACTCATACTCATCGAGTGTGATATATAAATTTCGTTAATGCTGATCAATGATGGAATAGATAGATAGATAGATGGAAAGATATAAGGTAAATCACTGAAAATCAAGCCCCTTTTCGGCTGGAAATACCGCCATTGAAACGTTATGAGAAGATTAAGATCTCACACTCAATGAGTTTGAGTGTGAGTGAGCTTTTAGAATACATGCGTTAGAGTTGTTCCCCTCTTAGTGCGGGTTGACTGGGCACTTTGTCGAACATGTCCTGGGACCTCGAGTTGTCCCTCCTAGTGCAGGTTGACTTGGCACTTTGTCGAACATGTTTCGGGAGACCTCGAGTTTTTCCCCTCTTAGTGCGCGTTGACTGGGCAGTTTATGGAACATGTTCGGGAGACCTCGAGTTGTTCCCCTCTTAGTGCGGGTTGACTGGGCACTTTGTCGAACATGTTCTGAGACCTCGAGTTGTCCCTCTTAGTGCGGGTTGACTTGGCACTTGGTCGAACATGTTCGGAAGACCTCGAGTTGTTCCCCTCTTAGTGCCGGTTGAGTGGGCACTTTATTGAACATGTTTGGGAGACCTCGAGTTGTTCCCCTTATAGTGCAGGTTGACTGGGCACTTTGTCGAACATGTTCTGAGACCTCGAGTTGTTCCACTCTAGGTGCCGGTGATTTGGCACTTTGTCGAACATGTTCGGGAGACCTCGAGTTGTTCCCCTCTTAGTGCATGTTGACTTGGCACTTGGTCGAACATGTTAAAGAGACCTCGAGTTGTTCCCCTCTTAGTGCCGGTTGAGTGGGCACTTTATTGAACATGTTTGGGAGACCTCGAGTTGTTCCCCTCTTAGTGCCGGTTGACTGGGCACTTTGTCAAACATGTTCGGGAGACCTCGAGTTGTTCCCCTCTTAGTGCCGGTTGACTGGGCCCTTTGTCAAACATTTTCGGGAGACCTGGAGTTGTTCCCTCTTAGTGGGGGTTGACTGGGCACTTTGTCGAACATGTTCGGGAGACCTAAGCCTTTATTCAAAAAGCTCACTCACACTCATACTCATCGAGTGTGATATATAAATTTCGTTAATGCTGATCAATGATGGAATAGATAGATAGATAGATGGAAAGATATAAGGTAAATCACTGAAAATCAAGCCCCTTTTCGGCTGGAAATACCGCCATTGAAACGTTATGAGAAGATTAAGATCTCACACTCAATGAGTTTGAGTGTGAGTGAGCTTTTAGAATACATGCGTTAGAGTTGTTCCCCTCTTAGTGCGGGTTGACTGGGCACTTTGTCGAACATGTCCTGGGACCTCGAGTTGTCCCTCCTAGTGCAGGTTGACTTGGCACTTTGTCGAACATGTTTCGGGAGACCTCGAGTTTTTCCCCTCTTAGTGCGCGTTGACTGGGCAGTTTATGGAACATGTTCGGGAGACCTCGAGTTGTTCCCCTCTTAGTGCCGGTTGACTGGGCACTTTGTCCAACATATTCGGGAGACTTTGAGTTGTTCCCCTCTTAGTGCGGGTTGACTTGGCACTTGGTCGAACATGTTAAAGAGACCTCGAGTTGTTCCCCTCTTAGTGCCGGTTGAGTGGGCACTTTATTGAACATGTTTGGGAGACCTCGAGTTGTTCCCTCTTAGTGGGGGTTGACTTGGGACTTTGTCGAACATGTTTGGGAGACCTAGAGTTGTTCCCCTCTTATTGCGGGTTGACTGGGCACTTTGTCGAACATGTTCTGAGACCTCGAGTTGTTCCACTCTAAGTGCAGGTTGACTTGGCACTTTTTCGAACATGTTCAGGAGATCTCGAGTTTTTCCCCTCTTAGTGTGGGTTGACTGAGCACTTTGTCGAACATGTTTGGGATACCTCGAGTTGATCCCCTCTTAGTGCAAATTTACTTGGCACTTTGTCGAACATGTTTGGCAGACTTTGAGTTGTTCCCCTCTTAGTGCGGGTTGACTTGGCACTTTGTCGAACATGTTCAAGAGAGCTTGAGTTGTTCCCCTCTTAGTGTGGGTTGAGTGGGCACTTTATTGAACATGTTTGGGAGACCTCGAGTTGTTCCCCTCTTAGTGCCGGTTGACTGGGCACTTTGTCAAACATGTTCGGGAGACCTCGAGTTGTTCCCCTCTTAGTGCCGGTTGACTGGGCCCTTTGTCAAACATTTTCGGGAGACCTGGAGTTGTTCCCTCTTAGTGGGGGTTGACTGGGCACTTTGTCGAACATGTTCGGGAGACCTAAGCCTTTATTCAAAAAGCTCACTCACACTCATACTCATCGAGTGTGATATATAAATTTCGTTAATGCTGATCAATGATGGAATAGATAGATAGATAGATGGAAAGATATAAGGTAAATCACTGAAAATCAAGCCCCTGTTCGGCTGGAAATACCGCCATTGAAACGTTATGAGAAGATTAAGATCTCACACTCAATGAGTTTGAGTGTGAGTGAGCTTTTAGAATACATGCGTTAGAGTTGTTCCCCTCTTAGTGCGGGTTGACTCGGCACTTTGTCGAACATGTTCTGGGACCTCGAGTTGTCCCTCTTAGTGCAGGTTGACTTGGCACTTTGTCGAACATGTTTCGGGAGACCTCGAGTTTTTCCCCTCTTAGTGCGCGTTGACTGGGCAGTTTATGGAACATGTTCGGGAGACCTCGAGTTGTTCCCCTCTTAGTGCGGGTTGACTGGGCACTTTGTCGAACATGTTCTGAGACCTCGAGTTGTCCCTCTTAGTGCGGTTGACTTCGCACTTTGTCGAACATGTTCGGGAGACCTCGAGTTGTTCCACTCTTAGTGCCGGTTGACTGGGCACTTTGTCGAACATGTTCGGGAGACCTGGAGTTGTTCCCTCTTAGTGGGGGTTGACTTGGGACTTTGTCGAACATGTTCGGGAGACCTAGAGTTGTTCCCCTCTTATTGCGGGTTGACTGGGCACTTTGTCGAACATGTTCTGAGACCTCGAGTTGTTCCCCCATCTAGTGCAGGTTGACTTGGCACTTTTTCGAACATGTTCGGGAGATCTCGAGTTTTTCCCCTTTAGGGCGGGTTGACTGGCACTTTGTCGAACATGTTCAAGAGACCTCGAGTTGTTCCCCTCTTAGCGCCCAGCGTTGAATGGGCAGTTTATGGAACATGTTCGGGAGACCTCGAGTTGTTCCCCTCTTAGTGCTGGTTGACTGGGCACTTTGTCGAACATGTTCGGGAAACCTGGAGTAGTTCCCCTCTTAGTGCAGGTTGACTGGGCACTTTGTCGAACATGTTCGGGAGACCTCGAGTTGTTCCCCTCTTAGTGCGGTTGACTTGGCATTTTGTCGAACATGTTCGACTCGAGTTGTTCCCCTCTAGTGCGGTTGACTTGGCACTTTGTCGAACATGTTCGGGAGACCTCGAGTTGTTCCCCTTTAGTGGGTTGACTGGCACTTTGTCGAACATGTTCGGGAGACCTCGAGTTGTTCCCCTTAGTGCGGTTGACTGGGCAGTTTATGGAACATGTTCGGGAAACCTGGAGTAGTTCCCCTCTTAGTGCGGTTGACTGGGCTTTCGAACATGTTCGGGAGACTTGAGTTGTTCCCCTCTTGTGCGGGTTGCCTGGCACTTTGTCGAACATGTTCTGAGACCTCGAGTTGTCCCTCTTAGTGCAGGTTGACTTGGCACTTTGTCGAACATGTTCGGGAGACCTCGAGTTGTTCCCTTTAGTGCGGTTGACTGGGCACTTTATGAACATGTTCGGGAGACCTCGAGTTGTTCCCCTCTTAGTGCCGGTTGACTGGGCACTTTGTCGAACATGTTCGGGAGACTCGAGTTGTTCCCCTCTTAGTGCGGGTTGACTGGCACTTGTCGAACATGTTGAGACCTCGAGTTGTCCCCTCTTAGTGGGTTGACTGGCACTTTGTCGAACATGTTTAGACCTCGAGTTGTTCCCCTCTTAGTGCGGTTGACTGGCACTTTGTCGAACATGTTCTGAGATCGAGTTGTTCCCTCTAGTGTGGGTTGATGGGCACTTTTCGAACATGTTCGGGAGACTCGAGTTGTTCCCTCTTAGTGCGGTTGACTTGGCACTTTGTCGAACATGTTCTGAGATCTCGAGTTGTTCCACTCTAAGTGCGGGTTGACTTGGCACTTTGTCGAACATGTTCGGGAGACCTCGAGTTTTTCCCCTCTAGGTGTGGGTTGACTGGGCACTTTGTCGAACATGTTTGGGAGACCTCGAGTTGTTCCCCTTTAGTCGGGTTGACTGGCACTTTTCGAACATGTTCGAGACTCGAGTTGTTCCCCTCTTAGTGCGGGTTGACTTGGCACTTTGTCGAATATGTTCAAGAGACCTCGAGTTGTTCCCCTCTTAGTGCGGGTTGACTGGGCACTTTGTCGAACATGTTCGGGAGACCTCGAGTTGTTCCCCTCTTAGTGCGGGACTGGGCACTTTGTCGAACATGTTCGGGAGACCTCGAGTTGTTCCCCTCTTAGTGCGGGTTGACATGGCACATTGTCGATCATGTTCTGCGACTTCGAGTTGTTCCCCTCTAAGTGCGGTTGACTTGGCACTTTGTCGAACATGTTCGGGAGACCTCGAGTTGTTCCCCTCTTAGTGTGGGTTGACTGGGCACTTTGTCGAACATGTTCGGGAGACCTCAGTTGTTCCCCTTTAGTGCGGGTTGACTGGGCACTTTTCGAACATGTTCGGAGACTTTGAGTTGTTCAGGCGGTTGTTTCCTCGACTCAGGGCTATGACTTTGATGCAGGAACCAAGTAAATCAAAGTTATAACAATGCAATCCACTATGCTGACAACTATGTACAGATATTTATTTTCCAATGAAAACGTTTTCTGTGATCTATAGATGTACATACAGTATATATTGATTCCTTCACAAAACTAGATAGTAAATACAATTTTGGGTAAATGATTGAGAATTAAACCAAATCTCAAATAGAGGGCAACTCTGCAGATGTGCAGAACAAGTGCAAAACTGTTGAATGTATTTTTATAACAATTGATTTTCCTATTTCTTAATCATTAATTCTCATGATGTTTTTATGAAGAATGATTCCAAAACTTTCTGTTTTTTACTGTCATTCTTTGTCACTCTTTTTCTTTTAACACCAGTCGTTTTAAGCTGTCCATTATTTTTGTACAAGTTATAGACCTTTTTCATAGCAGTTGAAACGGCCGTTTCTAGAAACTCCAACTGTGTCACCCACTTTGTGCTTCGACCATCAGCTGATTGACCTGTTGTCATGTTTTCCTGGGCAGATTCAGGTATGACTATCTTGTGAACAATGTATGTATGATGGATATGTGAGAATAGATGAACAACTTCACCCAGAAAGAATATCTTCACACTGTCAGGTAAATTGTTAAATTGTTCTCTCATGAATTCCTCAACTTTACTAATTAAAGATTTGTTAGATGACTCTGAATCAACTATGAAATTAGGAAACTCCCATAAACCAGCCAGAAGTCCAGTTGAGGGTCTCTTCACCAGAAACAACAACATATCGTCACCAGCCGCACATTCTAGGACACAAACGACAACCTTTTCCTGACGTGCCTCTTTCAACTTGGCTTTCCTGGGGTAGTTGCAAACTCCTAGTTTGGAATCATAACGTGAATCATTTGGCAAGCACAGCTGACAATCATTGGCCACCACATCTTCAATATCTCTCAAAGAATCACTGGGACAATCTTCTACCTGTTTTTCACTTCCGAAGAAACTCTTTAAACTATTTTCAGTTCTAGAGGTATAATTATTGGCCTGATCATAAGCAAGACATATGTCTTTTACTGGACAACATTTGCATTGAGGTGATTTCGGTGTACAAATTGTTGCACCAAGTTCCATCATTGCTTGATTGAAATCGCCAGGATGATCCTGGGGTATAAGTTCATCAACTAGTTTCCAAAACGTCTCTACCACAACTGTGCTTGAGGAGTCAGCGCCAATTATCCGAAGACGGGAAAGGACTCTTATCACATTGCCATCAACCAGACCGACAGGTTCGTTAAATGCAATTGATGCAATGGCTGCTGATGTGTATTTACCAACACCTGGGAGATCCTTCAATAAAACACCGGCGTTGTCTGGCATTTCACCATTCATCTCCTTCACAACCTAATAAGAAGGATGGTGAATTTTGGATTGTAAAGGGGGAGACCAGTACATCATTCATGGCAAACTTTTGAATGAGTCTGGAACTTTCACGTACCTTTTTACATCCTTCGTGAAGGCGCCTTGCCCTGGAATAGTAACCCAATCCTGCCCACATCTCATTGACCTCCTCTAAACTTGCCTTGGCCAAATCTTCCAAACTTGGCCACCGTTTCATCCACTTATTATAATACTCGATAACGGTCGCGACTTGTGTTTGCTGTAACATAACTTCAGAGACCCACACCGCATAGCCACGACGGTTCCTGTCCTTCTCCTGTGCGCCCAATCTTCGCCAGGGAAGATCGCGTTTGTTCACGTCGTACCAATCTAACAATTGCTGTCTTAAATTTTCGATCTCTTGCGGCGTAAATGCGTGTCTTTCACACAAGTTATGAGCCTTGGAGGAGTTGTTTTGCGACGTGGAAGCATTGCGTGAATTACTGCCACGAGATCGCTTGGAATTTGCTTTCATTTCGTCTATTTTATGGCTTTAAACGTTTGTTCTACAAAACTAAAGCATCGATTTTTTTGCAAACTTGCAAATATTGCGCAACTTCGAAATTGCACGTGTTCAGCCTGTTTGCAGGCTAAAGAGATCAAAATGACGATCAAGATTTTTAAAATTTGACCTAGCCTCCTCCGCAGGCATCTCTTATGCATTTATATTAGGCATTTATATTTGGCCTGGGTTAGCTGTGTCGGGGAGTGAGAAAAAAATTTGCGTGAGATGCCTGCCATAAATCGCACAAAATGGACGTGTCGCTGTACCTCGTGGACTTGTCGCTGTACCCCGGGTCCCCTAAGTAGGTTTTGCACTCTAATTATATATTCACGATTGTCCTTCAATGCGAAGGAGTGAAAGGAGGTTCGAAAGGAGCGAAGCTTTGAAAATGTCTTTTAATCCAGTATACAAGAAACATTCTTTGTCGATCGGCAGCAAAGATATTGAATCAACTATTGAATATACAGGCTACAGCGTGTATTGATGTTTGTGTCATGCACTATTGAATATTTACATTCATTAAATCAAACTGACATCGTAACACGATTACCGTTTTACTGTTTCACCCTTCTGAATGCTAATCTGCGTGGTATATGGCATTTACCCTCAGTGCTTGCCTTGTGTGATATTTTCTGTGTGGATTTAATACAGCACTCAAATGCTCATCTGAGCTGGTCCCATAAATTAATTTTTCTGTACATGAAGGGCCAACTTACTTAAATATTGTTGCTTTATAGTCAATGACAATCCTACTTCTACACATCATGCTTTCAAAACCAAAGTTAAAGAAATAATTAAAAAGGAAGTAGGCTTTGTCCAAGCAAAGCAACTTGCTAGTGATATCTTTATATCAGTCTTAGAGAAGGGGTTACCAGTCAATACCAGAATGCAAGAGACTATCAAAAGCAACTGTTTTAAAACTGAACCCTTCATTGTTAGGAATTGTCATATGTGGGAAAAGTTGACCAAATTTCGATCTAACTTCTATGCTGTGCAATCTTTTAAATTTCTTATAAGTTACACATATTTATTTTTGGTTCCCTTCCATTAGATTCTACTGTTATGAGGGTGTTACTCTGACCGAGCTGAATTTGAATATGTTTATAGAATTGGATCTGGCCAGATATTACTCTGATTTGCTTTTTGTAATACATTTGTAGATATGCCAGTTCCATATGTTAGCCATTGTGGCAAAACAAAGATAATTATAAATTGCAAGAAGTGCTTACACTATAAATTATATATATATACATAAGAAATTTTTATTTGCCATTTTATTAATGAACTAGCAGGAGTGTTTTATTAAGCATAAGGCCTGGTTTTCACTTCAATCATATCCTAGTTAACTTTAGTAATTAGTAGCATTTTTAAATAGATAGTTATAATGTAGAAAGTGATAATATTCCACATCTTACAACATCCTCAATAATATGCTGCACAAAGCTATATCCAGGTTAAAAATTAATATAATCTTTGGTTTATGTAACTATGTTTATGCACTATATAAAGTACCTATAATCTTTCCCATGTGATTTCCATATTGAATGTATTGTTATAGATGATAGACCTAATGAAAGCATGTTGTCAATGTTTGACTAATTACAAATATCTAACCCTGAACCTGGTAGGACTTTATTATGCAAATATTTTTGACAGTATGTCTTTGTCATTAAATCAAGACAATGAAGACATAGCACCTAAACTTTATCCCCATAATTTAGAGTATACACAAACAAGATTTGGGTGTTGCATGCAATGTATTGACACAGGAGAAGAAGGCATACATCTATGATCTAGCAATACATTCGAGTGATTCGACGAACATCAATCCCACATTTATTGCAGCTTCCCGAGAACTATTCGCTTGAATTAAAACTTATATTCCTTCGTCTTCACAGTGTGCGTTAAAACCCTGCGTGTTTAATGGTTCAAACACAGGCAAATTCGACATTTTCCCGATAACATTTGCTTGATTTCGCCTATTATGCACAGCCATGTTGTGATGTTGACAAAACTTGACATGCGAAATAATATTTTTATATGGATAAAATCGATATCAAAAGAATCAAATTATATTCTACAGACTACATACTTCACGGATTATCATGTTACAATTTCAGAACACTTTTATTCGTTCTTTAATAAACCACAAAATTTTACGCAAATTTGTAGCAATATGCTTTCACTCCTTTCCACTCCCGCCTATACACAGTATGATTTTGTCGTTTTTTTCTAAAATTAGCATGCGCGAGCTGGTATGCGCAGTGCAAATTCTTGTGTCGATTTATGGCAGGCATCTCTCCCACTTTTTTCCTCGCCTTCCCCGACACAGCTAACCCAGGCCAAATATAAATGCCTAATATAAATGCATAAGAGATGCCTGCGGAGGAGGCTAAATTTGACCTAATCTAGGTAAAATTGTTCGTGTTTTTCGTACGTTTTGATAATCTATCAATAGAATTTGCAATGGATGAAGCAACCGAGGCTTCTAAATGTAAGGAGGTCCATGAAGGAAAGGCGAAAATAACGTTTACTAATCCTAACGAGGTGTTTTATAACCCTGTCCAAGTATTCAACAGGGACTTGAGCGTTGCTTGCATACAGGTTTACACCGAGGAACTTTTCCCGTTAACTGTCAAGTTCAAGAAGAAAAAACGCAAGGAGTGTATTGAGAAGGATGTAGCTGGTGAACAGGCTAGTACTGGTACGCATCAGCAAATATTTACTATCAGGAAACTGAAACTGCTGATTTGACACTGATTGATAGTGGTGATCATTCCTAAACGAGCCATCATTTTATGTGTGCCAGCTTAATTCATCCAATTTTTCATTTCAGGAAGCAATACAGACCCTGGTATAGTCCTGTTTGAAGGGCTAGCAGCATCTGGATTGCGTTCAATCAGATACGCTTTAGAAGTTCCTGGAGTTGAAGAGATTGTTGCAAGTGATATAAGTTCCGAAGCCTTTCAGCTGATGTCAAAAAATGTAATAGACAATCAAGTGTCTCACATTGTCAAACCTTTGCAAATGGATGCTAGGTGCAGTTTCATTTAATCTATAGATTATACACTAAAATTGACAAGTAAAGTAGTCTGGTGAAAGATGGACTCTTGATACCCCAGGGCAGGTTACATTTAAAAACATTACTGGCTTATCTCTTGCTGATCTTTCAGTTGGCAATGCACTCAGAGTGCTAAGTCTTTTTCCAGAAGATTAACCCCATTGTGAAAGTGTGTTTCTAGTTTATGAGTTAAAAAATCCTTCTCATCCACCAGTTTGGTGATGTACCAGAAGAGACATCCAGTTCAATGCAGGTTTGATGTGATTGATCTTGACCCCTATGGTTCACCTGCAGAGTTTCTGGATGGTGCCGTTCAATCTATCAGCGATGGTGGTATGTTGGCTGTAACCTGTACCGACATGGCAGTGCTCTGTGGTAACCACAGCGAGGCATGCTATGCAAAATATGGTAGCATGTCATTGAAAGGGAAATTTTGCCATGAAATGGTATGGAGATATATGTATAGATCATTTGGGTTATCCTATATAGTAATGCTTTAGATGTGGAATTGTGCCTTGGAAGTTCCTAAGGCAGAACATGAACCCCTATTGGTGTCTTTGCAGGCTTCTTGTGCATAAGATTAACAAATTTTACTTCTTTTCTAGGCATTGAGGATTCTTCTATCTTGTATCGACTCTCACGCGAACCACTACAAGCGTTATATTGTTCCCTTAGTTTCTGTTAGCGCAGATTTCTATATCCGCGTCTTTTTGCAAGTGTTCACAAGCGCTGCTGAGGTGAAGAGATCTGCAAGCAAGAAATCCTTAGTCTACCATTGTTTGGGCTGCGGAAGCTGTTTCTTTCAACCAGGTACGTTTTCCTATTTGTTACAATCGGTTGCTCTAATCGTAACGGAATTGAATGAAATTGCAGTATTTAAAGATAAATTGTTGGTAAACAGGATACCATGTATGTAAAATATCTCTTTGATAGTAAAAAATGCGAGACTTAATCAAAAACCTTCCGCTTTTAAACGTACATTTCTGTGACGAGTAGAACGGAATCAAAAGAGAGAAAAATGAAGTCCAAGATAATCACAAAGGTCCAGAAAAAGTTTCAACTCAGTGATGCTGTTTGGCTAATCTGTACCCTCAATCTTTACCTCTAGTTGGGAAGCGTATAGAACAGGGAAATTCGAAGAAGTATCCCCCTGGTACCGGGCCTCCGGTAGGGCAGACCTGCCCGGAGTGTGGACGAAAGTTTCATCTTGGAGGCCCGATATGGTCCGAACCTATTCACAACTTAGATTTCGTGAATAAGGTCTTGAATAAAGTGAAGAAGAGCCATGAGAACTATAAAACATCAGAAAGAATAATCGGTTAGTATGTTGCTAATTGTTTGGTTCCCTCATTTTTGCTTTTAAACCTGCACCTTTGGTCTGATGCAAATGTCAGTAATTTTTTCATTTTCTACCCCCAGGTATGCTCACCCTCATTTCAGAAGAGCTTCCTCATTCACCCTTATATCATACCCTCGATCAACTCAGTTCTGTCGTTCATTGTACCACACCATCCATGATTCAATTGCGGTCAGCTATAATGAGATGCGGCTATGAAGTCTCGGGATCGCACGCCGCGAAGTCGGCTGTGAAGACGAACGCACCTAATAATGGTAAGAGGCAGAATTAAATGATTTAACTCATCCATTACAAATCAGATAAATCAGGTAATAGTGGTTCTCTTTGGAAACATTTGGAGAAAGGCCTGAATTGGTTATTTCAAAATCATTTTACCTTTTAGTCATCTGGGATATAATGAGAGAATGGGTAAAGAGACATCCCTTAAAGAAGGAACATGAAAATTCTCCGGGTCATGCAATATTGAGTAAACCACCGCAGACAGAAGTGAGCTTTGAGTTTCAACCCGGCGCCAATCCCACTTCAAGACAACTCAAAATGACGCGATTTCCTGAAAATCCTGAGCCAGAATGGGGACCAAAGGCAAGGTATGTTTGGCATGGTATGTTAATGATTATGGTATGGTATGGTATGGTATGGTATGGTATGGTATGGTATGGTATGGTATGGTATGGTAATGTGGTATGGTATGGTATGGTATGGGTATGGTACAAAATGGTAGTATCTTCCTCTAAAATCTTGCCTTTTTATTTCTTTTTTAAGAGCTCGCAAATGTGTCGATGATTCCGACGAGCTTGCGGATAAACGCAAGAGAAATCAAGGCAAGCGAAAAACACCGTCCTACAACGAAGAAAGATTAAAGAATTTTGAATGCAAAAGGTTCAAAAAAGGTTTGTGTTCGTTGGGTGATGCATGTAAATATTCCCATCCTTCAGAGGAAGTCAGCTTAGAGACAGAAGAGAACAAAAATTATGATGAAATATCATGACAGTCTAGTAGATGAAAGTACATGTTCGTGTCGGAGTGAAAACGTTGCGTGAAATGTCACTTTGCGTCTAAAAAATCGCATTCAAACATGGCAGATCATGTGTCCTCAAAGTCCCGTAGACAAATTGTATTAACCTTGCTAAGAAATAGGTTTCTGAAGACGGTTATTTCTTTCTGAGGCAGTGAAAACGCTACATCAGTTCCTTAACAATAAGATATTTATTGAACAATTTTAAACAATTCGTATATAATTATAGTAAATAATCAGAGTTCATATAAACAAATAGAATGTATATTGAACAGAAAACTAATTTACATCGAGACAAACAATCCAGTACAGTATTTATATACTGAAAGTCATTTGTTTTTGCAACGCATAATTTAAAACTTGTCAAAGTTTGAAGTATTGATTTCAGCGTGCTGATTTTCAAAGCCGGTTCATTATTCTCTTAGCATGTCCACGAGTAAAAAACAAGATTAAAAAGCTTTGAATAATTCAAAGCCACAATAGACAAGTTCATGTGAATTTTCGTTGAAAAAACAGTTCACAGTTTAAAGACAACGTTTTAGCAAATACGATTCTCCTTAGCAAGATCAATGCAAGATCAACTGATGTGTAAAATGAAAGAAGTGTTTAGATAACAAGGGAGTTTTTATCTAGAAAATTCGCAAAGTTTTGCTAAGTACTGTAAAGTTGTCTTTAAACTGCTATTGACTATATTGTTACATGAAGTACTTCTGTATAATTCTACATACCAATTTGTATCTTTCTATTAATTTGCTGTTCACTGTTCAGTAAGAATAGAGACCGTTTTTAGTTTTTACAGCGATTTGTTATTATAAGTCCAGCTGTTTTCATAGTACAAAATGATCAATGGCATGTCAATTTATACAGAAATAAGTTATTGAAAATTTGCAAATATGTTTAAAAAATAATTTATATTTTCCGGTGAGGTCATTTTTAAGTTTAATATACATCAAAACAACAAAATCAAACTATAATTTACCGATATATTTATATTCATATAGAAATTATCTGTGCAAAAAGCTCTACTAAATTTATTTATAACAGATTGTGAAATTTGCAAAGCACCACTAACGATATATTCACTACCGCAATAATGGGTGAATTATAAAATCTCTAGAAAAGTTTACAATATATTTGGCATAAAATATGGCTAAAATACGAATCTTATTGGGTAAATTAATCGAAAAAGGATAAATTCATATTAAAATGCACTATAGGTATATTATATATACTTTCTTAATATTATGATCGAAAATATTTAGGTTTCTATTGTCGATTCCCATTTAAAACAGGCTTTCATAAATTAATTTCTCTCAATGTCAAACAGTGCTTTGCAGTTCAATTGAAAACTTGAGTGAACTAGAATTCTTCGAAGAGAAAAACTTTTATTTTTATTCCTCTCAATATATATACCGGATAAGTTTTGTCGTAAAATCGCATTTTCCTTTTCGAAATAAAGTATTCACGTCACAAAGAAATATCTCAATACGGAATTGTGTTTCTCTTTACTCTACAAATGACATTGATTTGCTTTCAACCTTTCGTCGTTCCCTGTGCAAGAATTTTTTTTATCAGTGGCCATTCGGTCCACGACTTTTTTAATCGTTTTTAAGATAACTATAATATATATATATATCTTTACCAAAAAAATCCACGGTTCTCATCAGAGATGGAAAATGGAAACTTAAAACTTTTATCAAAGTTTCATAGAATCTCGGAGCATTGAATTCTTAGAATTTTTATACATTTCTTGAAAACCTAATCTTGAAACTTGAATTCGAAAAAAATTCGATGTATTCATCGATTGGCAATACAGGATACGAACCGTTTCGTCCTAATCTAAAATATATATTACTTTCCGGTTGTAAATTCTGGAAACGTTTTTAGTACAAAGATTCAGCTTAAGAATATAATTTTTAAAATAAAAAATAAAGTATAATAGTAAAAATGGTCGGGATCCTTTTGAATCTGAAGAAATTCCCCTTTCGTCACGAGTTCAGTATTTGCAATCGTTTGTAAGCGATGCACTATTATTGATTAAATCGAAGCAGATTAATCGTGTATTGAGATCATCGTCTAGCGGTTAATTTACGGACTGAAATATATCTGGACTGTTGAGTTATGTCACAGAGCATACAGAGGTTTGACTGCTGTTAATTTTGCGTACCCCTGGCTTAGCCAGTGCGCTCAAGAGAGGTTTCTCCCCCCGGGAAATCATGCATATGGCGGCGGCTTGAACACATGTATGGAATATAAACAGCCGAGACAGAACTATCTGGAGAAATCGTATTTTTGACAAAAACGTTGCTCAATTTTTTTCTCAAAACCAGATTTTGTTAGTTTTTATCCTTTAGAAGAGTATAGAAGAGTATAGAAGTGGGAGCGATCTGTTTATTTATATAGCGATGGCTATTTATAATGTTCGGGGGGATAGGGCCTCTCTTTAGCGCACTGGCTAACAACATGGCCGCCAGGAACGCATAATTAATGCAAAGTCAAACCTCTGTATGCTCTGTGGTTATGTGGAGTAAAATGGCATCGCTTTTACAAAGGCAAGTACAAAACTGAACTGCGCTATTCATAATATTTACACCCCTCCTTTTGTTAAAAACCTGTTTCGCGCCAGAATTTCTTCGTTAGTGCCCAGTGCTTCGTTCACCATCGGAACGGCAAACTGCGTGGACGATCGGCACCCTCTTTGACCAGCGGTTTGTGAAACTCGCGCCCAGCTCTCGAGTGAATGATCGACCAGCATTGCTCGCAATAATATTGCAAGCACGTGACGTTGGCACAGAAGAATGGCGCGAATTTACCGCCACAGCGCACCCCATGACATTCATCACACATTTGATCGTCCAAGACATATGGCTTCACTTCAACCTGAGCGTGCGAGCAAAGAAACAAATGAGTGATAACTGAATAAAAAGTGCTCTTGAATGAGCAGAGACCCAAACAGTCACTTTCGGAGTAAAGGGTGGGGTTATATGGGAGCTGCCTGCTCTGCGCTCCCTCATGGGAATTCTGAAGATTGTAGTTTTTCAACAGGAATCGTAATTTCTCACCCGCTTATCAATGTCTCCGTGTTGAAGCTGAACAAATCGTGCGCTAATAGCGGCAATGTAACTTTGTTGGTTAGAAAAAGCCACGCGTCCAGCACCTGAAATGTTTTGAAAAAAACGTAAGCCCAAGCGACAACGCATTTCCAGAAATACTTCTCCCTGTGATGACAGGATTTTGTAAATGTTTTGGATGGAATAATTTTAAATTGCCCGCGCAGGTCTCCCCTTCCTCCTACGTTTTTACCGCATTCCCCGGTCAACCATCGGCCAGTTTTTTTCCATCCACTGAACATACCTTTTGGGTACTTCAGTTCGGGGTCAACATCAATGCCAGCGTAGCACACGCCACCGTAGAGACGATCCATGATAAGGGCGAGTTCCACGGCTCTGAGGGGACGTGGGACGCCTCCGACAAATATTGTCTTTCGTGGGTCGAGCACTTGAGAGGCATCCATGACGAAGTCGGCATCTGATAAACACCATGGACGAATTTGTACCTTAGGACAGGAACGAGATGAATTTATTGAAAATAATTCATTGTAACATTTGTAAAACATCGGAGACCTCACCCTTTAAGGTGAGTTCGTTGTTATATTCTATATTTTTACAGGTTAACATGTCAATTACTCAATCCCTCTCTAAAGCTTAAAATTTTGCAGGCTTCAGCAGTCTAAATAGACGAGATCAACGGGACCCATCCTCAATGCCAAGCGGGCATTGTGATCCCTTTCACTTAAACACGTTATATTTTATATTCTGGTTTTTGCAGTACAGCTAGTCACTACCGTTCTGTCTCCCTGACAAGTCTAGTAGTCAAAGTTAAGGTAAATTTGGATCCTTACCGGTTTGTCTTTGATCGTTGGGCTTGAGACGCACAGATAAAGCTTTTGATCCTGTTCAATGCAAGCCTCAATGAGACGTTGCACTGAGATCTCTTCAAGGAACAACAGGAACGCATAACCTGAGGTAAACAATTCAATGTTTTTGTCAAAAACTGTTTCCTGTTCGCTGCATAACGAATTTGGAAAAATGTGCGGTGTTTTATGATAAAATGAAGTCCAAAAAGTTGTTATCAATGGTGTTTATATCGGTGCTACTAACTCACCTTTTGGAGGGAAGTAAGATTTGCTTTCAGCTTTGTGTGGCCAATCAACTGTCAGGTTCCCAAACTTACAAAAACTCGCGTGGATTTCAACTATAGAATGGTAAAATCACTCTCAATCTTCTCGCAACGATCGCAAAAAGAGCAGAACGTGCAGGTGAGGAATTCTAAATTACTCTTCTCTTAGACTTTTCTTACTCAGGCAAGCAACACTTGTTTTAAAAGATGGTAAGAATCTTTGTTGAATCTATGTCTATGATTTTTGTAGAGGCTTAGGCTTTCATTGAACCTACCTTCATCTATGTCAGGAGGAAGACCACCGACAAACACCTTTCTGGAATATCGTTCCAGTGAATCGTCGGATTTTGGCGAGGTGTTCAAGGAAGATCCCAAAGATGGGACTGTCTGATCTGAGGAGAAAAAAACGAGGTAAGTAACTTAGGGCATGTTCACCCACTTGTGCTGAGTGCTATAGCTTATCGTTTGAATTGATCGAACCACACTTATAACTTGAATTGATTGAGTTGAATGAAGGCTTAAAAAACGGTCGTTGATCTACAGACACTAGTTACTGGATTTGCTTCGTGCATTTCTTTCGTATTCAGTATCGTTGTATCCCATTTGCTTCAACAATGGCCACTCTTTTGCACAAAAAACTTACCTTGATTATACGACTTCTTCTGCAGCTGAGCTCGGAATGCTACAAGGAGAATCAAAAGAAACAGATGGTGATAATTTGAAACCCGTTCAGCAAAAATGTAAGTTGAACTCTGTTGAATTAATTATGCGTTATCCCGGAGTGATTGGCGCAGTCAATCTGTCATCAACCGTTTGCTCGTGTCCACCACCGAACTGCTAAAAAATTTCCGGTCCTTATAATCACGACTAATTGAAAAGCCCAAGTAATTTCGAACTGGTGATAAAAGCTCGCCTGCTTTAATTTAAATTTTAGTTGAAAAAGATCTTTTAATAGATTAGAACATTATCGGAAACACATGGCGCACTGCATGTCTGCAAATGAAACGTTTTTCATGATCTCATCTGCGTGAGTTTTGAGCTCCATGGCGATATATCGAGGATACTGATGTCAGTAGCGATATTCCCCCTGCATTCAAGCCTAGTTCTTAAATGTTCCTCAGTTAAAAATATTGCCTCAGATTTATAAACAAAACACTAACGCGTTTACCCGCAGTCTAACGCACGGTTAAATATGGTTTTGAAACAAAATTTAAAATAAAAACAAATGAAAAATATCTTATGGCGAAGGTCAGCTTGCATGGGAACGTTGTTTTATAAATAAGCACTATAGCACTGAAAATGTGTTTTCCTTTTTGAAATTTTCTCACTGTGTTTCAGTTGAAAAACATGATTTGTTTGAATTGCAAAGCCAAAAGCGGAAGTAATTTTAGTCGATAGTTAAATGAATCTCTGTTTTTAATTTCATGTTTCCTCAATCGAAGGAAACGTTTACATTTACATCCGGTTGAATGAATATAAACGATTATACGTGTGATAGCTGAGTATTGACTGTTAGCTGAACACTTTCTTATACATACATACTAAGATCTATCGTCTCACTTGAAGCGATTTGAAAAGCAGGTGAAATCCGAGGGAGTATAAGCTAGTTGCATTAGTTGAAAACATCGTTTATTTTTCTCTCCATTTTAATTGTTTGCGTTTGTGTGGGCGAAAGAGGCTTCTAGAACAAGCCAAAAATGATTTCAAATGCGATATTTAATGAACGAGAATTTGCCAGGCGGTTTGAAAATTTGTTTCCCAAAGTTGTTATTCTCGCTGATTACGCTTCTTACAAATTATGATAAGAATTTAAAGCTGAAACGTGTAGGAAAAAAGGATCACATGAACTGTCCCGTCTCGAGTCGTTCTGTCAAGTGCATATGCAAATATACCAATAAACTCTAGGCCTATAGGCAAGCTCTGTACATATCAAAACTTAATGAAAGACGTTGCCTTAATCATTTTTCATACAAGCTGTTCTTTGGCACAATCGACAGAGGATGTCAGTATAAGGATATTATATCGCAAGCATATACTTCAACGTCAATTCAGGGTTTGATATTCTCCGCTCATTAATAAAATAATTATGTACATATACATCTGATTTGCATTCAGATGAAAACAAAAAGTCAAAATTAATTTCCCCAAGTTGTCAAGTAGACATGAAAAAATTGCTCTTCGGTTGAAAACGCAGACAAATCGGCTTGCCTAAATCAAACCACGGACAACATGAATATGACGTCTTTCACTCTCTTGCCGATCTGCAAACCTGTGTTAAAATCCACATTAATGGCTACTTTGCATCCCTTTTAACAGAGTAAATATCATATTTGGATCGATTTTAAGATTAGAAACTTCGAAAATACAATAATAATACGAGCTTTTAGTCTTTTTTCATCCGTTTTTTCTTTTCTCAAGTCATTTGATTTTTTAACTTGCATGTATATATTAAAATCTTTCTCAACGCTTCAATTGAGAACATAAGAGCCGGATAGGAAAGTCGAACTGAAAAAGTCGATCTGTGGTGTTGTAATACCGTCCATTTATTTAGAAACACTCTACAGTCAAATTCTATTTTGTATTGATCAATCTGTATTTTATTGTCGTTCATATAATAGCCGCGCGCTTTTTTTTATCGGGAATACTGGAACTGACCATATTTCATATACGCTTGCGTCCAGTTTTGAAATTGTATTTAAGTTTACCTGTTAAATTGTCTGAGCAATCAGGGGGTGATTTTATCATGTCCAAGAGGCTGCTTTCTAAGTTTGAAAGCTTCGAATGTTGCTTGGTTTTATCCTAAAGGAATATATAAATGAAAATATGAAATTATTACATTCATTGTCTCCGCGCGTTTTTATGTTACTGGCTATATGAGGGGGCGCGCGTTTTTTGTGATTGCACAAAGAGATAACTGCAGATGAAGGCATTATTTATTTTGCAACAGCTGTTCCTACGCTGGGATATTTCCCAACGACACAACCACGCTGATATTTTTCCTCGTCGTGAAATTTATAATTACATCTGTTAGGTTTTAGACATGAAGGTAAATACTTTTGAGGATCGTTCTGTTCACCAAAACGTTGCATATATGCTGCGTTGAAGCAACAGGATATCCTGCCAAAAAGTATAGGATAAGCTAGGCCTTTATGTACTCACGATCTAATATTAATAGAGTGAAATTTGAAATTTCTTTGTGAGTTTAAAAAAAACTGCTGTTAGACTGAATAACAAAATTACGAAGAATTACAAACAAAAACATTGGTGGGAACTTCTATTGGCTAGTGGTTGAGCAAAAATCTTTATATACACATGTAATTTTCATATATCAACAAGACAGCATTTGTAATCTAAAGATGGTATTCTATATAATGTGAAATTTAGTTGGCTTTTAGGATTTTCATTCTAGTTCTGTCTGAGCATGTTACATATAATAAATATATATATTAGCAGTGCACTCGCTGTACAGGAAGTAACACTTGCTTTGAACGATTCTCTACCCGGCTTAACTTTAACGCAGCTCATAACGATATAGCTACATTCACGTTTTGAACAATAAAAAATATGACATGAAGCCAAAATCTATTGATAAATCATTGAAATATTGTCCTTGTCGTGTGGGGGAAATCGTGATAGATTGTGGACTTACACGACAGTTGCGATGGAAGTTTTATAATAATATTCTGTCGCATGTCCTATTTTGAAATTGTCCTTTGTTTCACAGAGGTTTTTTTTCATTCATATATTTATGTCGTATATATATTTATGTCGTATAGCTTCATTTAATTTTTCCTGCTATTATATAAATACAATTAAAACATCGTCTAAAAACCCCATGTAAGGCCCAAAATCAAATGCTGTTTCTAGTCTACCGTCTAATCTGAAGTACTTCATATATGAGATTCTCACAAAACCGGTCTGGCGTTCAAATGTTGCGACGGCTACAAACATCACCTAACACAGCCAAAAAAATGTCCATTGCAGTATCAACAATAATATGTGTTATTTCCCTGGAATTCCTATTTATTCCTTGGTAAAACTCACCAGAAAATAAAATCCTCAGTCCCGTATTGTAATGGAATACACAACAAAAAACAATTATTTTCTGATATATAGTGACATATAAAAAAGTGATTCTTACCATGTACAAGGAATTAGACAATTCCGTTAGATTTCCAGATATTCCAAGGATACCAGAATCGCCAACGACCGTTCCGTCAATCGGTCGTTCGGATAGACTCATGCCTGAAGTCCTTGTGTCAAATTTGCTGTGCACACAGGTTTTGAATACAACCCGTTTAAATTCGATCTTTGTCCACGAGGATGTTTGCTCGAAGGTGGAAATGATGGACGACCGTTACTCAAGGCAACACCATTTCTCTGTCCAATCACACTAACGTGATTCGTCATGCCATAATGCGGACTTGAATGAAACTGCCAAGTATTCGGGTTGGCCGGGAAATGGTGCCAACCGGACACAGGTTGGCTGTTCGTCGCGTTCCATCCCGTTGAAGGTTTAGCGGAGTTGCCTATCGGCATATACGAGAAGCCAGGAAGGTTTCGCTTTCCTTGATGTCCGGTCGAGGCGGGATAGTTCGTAGCCGGGATTCTGCTCGGCTTCGGAGAGTGAAAACGATTTGGCGTAAAGGAATTGTTGCCCGCGAACGAAATCGCCATTGTTTGAGATTGAATGTCCTCCCGGCTTTGCGGTGTCCACAAGCTTCCTGGAGTAAGATCGTGAAACATCGAGTTAGTTGTTGTGCTTGGCGCGGTGCTTAGAAAATTTCGCTTAAAGTCGCTCGCGACGCCACCGTTGTTGTTGTTTGCGATTTGTGAATGAGAGAACGAGCTTCGAAACGTATTTTCGTTGAGAAAATCGTCGTCGTTCAAGCAATTCGGTTCAGAAGCCGTTGTCTTTTCGTGAATACTGTCGTCTTTCAACGGACTTAAAAACAAACTGGTGCTGTTGTCAGAATTCTGAAAGTCAACTGGTGTTAAGTCCCTGCCTGTTGTATGGCTCAATTCAGCCATACCGCGAATAGGAAACGTTTGGATGTTTTAGACCAAGGGAAAAAACAGACGTGTTCTAGATGGCAGGTGGTTGTATTATGTCCCTCTCGAAAGCAGCCGTCGTTGTAAGCAATCCCCCCCGCACATGTCCAGTCTAACCCCAATTGATCGCGCAGCAACGAGTAACCAATGAAATTCAAGGGAATTAATTGCGTCCTTCTTAGTTCGCTTGAAATATCAAACCGCGCTAATGCTCATCCTACTCGAGACCAGACACTCTCGCGTTCGTCAGAATAATCAACTTTTTAGAAGCGATTACAAAATCATTAAAAAGTCGGATGTGAAATACATTCGCAAGCCAATCCGTCGGTTTGCCGCGTGATGTATTGCATACTACTACCCAAATTTATTTTTAAAGGGCTTTTTCGAAAAATATATATATTAGAACCCAACTCCTAACGTATGTGATTTGATAAAATACACCGTTAGCTGCCCTTTCGAAGAGAAAGGAGCCAATGGGATGACTCGTGTCAGCAAATCCGGCAAATCGCATACGTCAGTAGGGGACCAACCGAATCGGCCAGTGTTCGATGTACATGAATTTTCGGTGGTCTAGTCAAAAATACTAGACTCAGATTGGCCGAAGTAAACTTGAACTACTAAATAATCAACCTTTAATATATATACATATACATATATATCATGACAGCTACTATTTGGCACTCGTTTTGATCTATACGGGGATCAATGGAAACGAAGTCCAACCACACTCTACCGATGTTGATATATGGACGAGGAATTTTATAGGACAAACTTGTAATACTCAGAGGTTTTAGTTGTGTTTTACGATTCTGACTTCGGACTAGATTTCGTTACTATATTTGAAGAGAGTTTAAACTGTCGAGCATGCATCAAGGGATTCGGAAGATCTATTCCCGACCACTCCCCCTGACAGTATTTTAATCACGCGTCGTTTTGAATAGTAAACAAACAATGTTATTTTAAAATCTTGCAGGTTAGATAAAGCTGTAGTAGTTTATACGACAGCAAGCGTACTTGTATCTCCTGCATGGCGTTTGTACAACAATGTTACAAATTAACAACCGCTATGAATTCGAATCGACTCGAAATAGACCAAGTCTGTATTAACGGTCTCACACGTGTCTTTCAATGACCGTTGAGCCTTTTAAACTTGGATAAGCATCATTCGATATTCAAATTCCCTCGTATAAATTACTTGAACTAGGATTACGAGAAATATATCGTTGGGAATAGTTATCTCTAGTCTTACCTTTAGTCATATCGTGGTCAACCAACGTGCTTTGTATGTAAGATGATGTGTCGAGTGTATTGGGTGTCAGTGAATACGAGGTTATTGTGCGTTGTGTTTTTAATTCAATGCATCGTTGAGCTTTTGAATGTGTGAACACATGGTTACCTTAACAATAGCGATCGTTTCGAGACAATGCCATAGACGATATGAGCTATTATTAGCAGCGCGTGCTGGCACAAAGAGCAAGCGTTATGAATGAAACTAATGTTGAGACATCATTGGCTAACTTTTGCACGAACAAAATGTGAAAAAAGTCGTAAAATTGCAACAAATGAGTACATTGTCATATCGCGGTGGTTTAGAGCAATTAGCATTGCTAGAACTATTGAAACTTGGATACTTTTTTAACGTTTCTTTGATGTCTATTGAGCATTAACATTGGAGTTGCTACACTGCTCTTTCTTAATGATGATAGTATCGAATATCAGAGGCAATTGTGGTCTAAGCTTTGTTCAGGTTTTCATCTAATCTTTCAATGCGACTAGTTTTGTGGAAGAATCCTTGGTTTATAAGTCTGCAAGCTGACCAACTGGATAAGAATGCCTCTTTCCAGATTCCTTCACATAAGTGCAAGACACAATTAAGCACGATACGCGAGATCCCTTAAATCCCAAAAGAAACACACTATATTGAGGATGCAGTATGCTGTTTGTTTAGTATGGTTGAATTTCACGCATCAAACATTGTCAGATCAGCCTTGTCGCCTTTTACAACTCTGTTTATAGGTTCAGTAGTTTCAAAGGTTACTCTGCGTTAAGATTACAAACAATGATCACTGATTTCGGTTGAATTTCACATAACCGTACATTTCTGATTCAATGTTTGTAAATCGAGTTTGATTTTGACTTTAGAGCCCATAATCAACTGTATTGAAACACGATTTCCCATTCGACAGCGTGGGAACTTGTGTAAGCGTTATCATCACTCGATTCTTCCGCCTCGTGTCCTTGAACGCTGCGCGTGATTATCGGCCACGCGAGGCCACGTGCTGGCTGCATTCGAAATGAGTTTCATCATGTGCGTAATGTCTTGGACGTATTATTGTGGCTTATAAGTTATAATATTCCCATGCGGATATTTGCATAATCGTTTGTAATTTCGCTAATATGCCGGGGTATTTTTACAGGAATTTTGTAAATCGTTCGTGAAGTTTCATCAGAGCGTGCCAATGCAATTAATTAATACTGGTTCATGTATGTTCCTTCAAAAAATTTGCTAGTTTATACTGCAGAGAGTTGAGTTTATGAATAGAAGGTGTGTTTTGAGCGAGGTACTTAATATTAATACATCGCTGAACGTGTACACGTCAGATACACGTGTTTCAACGAATATGCCTGAAGAAAGAAAACCCGTGTCTTAATCCGTTCTCAGACCCCTGTTCCTATACTTGCACCGCACTCGGTGCTGATTGCTTACGCCATCTGCCGAAACTCGAAGTTATTAGGTTTTGAACTACGAAATTGATCTGCAAACTCGGTCTTAAAAACAAACCCAACAAACAGCACTAAAAAATAACGAATCTCGTATTTGTAGTCGCATCCGTAGTCACTACTAAGTCTCCTATAATGTTCCATGATAAATGTTTTACTCGTTAGGGGCTACTGTGCATGGAATATCCGTAGTTCCGTACAGCCAGCTCTATGGCTATGCTGTGCATAAGTAAAATGTAACCACTAGTATATATCAAGCTAACCCGTGTTTTTTCCATGTACCTACAGGGCAGTACTGACAACGGACTGTCGCATGGGGTGTGAGAATCCCTGAAATTTCCTATTCAGAGTCGGTGGGGAAAAACATCTCAAAAGGCAGACAGATCGGTAAGATATTTCCGATTAATATTTGACCGTTTGTTCTGAAGCAAAGTCAAACAATTTAGCGCAAAGCAGAACGTGCTTTTCCGAATTCATGAAGCACTCTGTCAAATATGTTTGATAGTCAACAAACCCAATTATTAGAAATACATCGAACTAAAGTTTCTAAAGTTTGTTTCGAAAGTTTTTATTAAGTTCCAGCACCTCGCAGCAAGGCTATGAATTTTCACCGATACTACGGTTTCTATGTAAACATTTCACAAAAACTAACCTATGAAGACCCATTTCAATTTTCCCTGAAAGGATGCCTTGTCTAGATGCATTACAAGCATTTGCAAGGCTCATTAACCCACGGTATAACTGGCCCAGCTTGCTGGCAGATGGTCCGCTCCAGCAAAAGAATGTGGGCGGAACAAATACACTACATGATGTGGGCGAAACAAATAGACACCGAAAAACATCACCTCGGTCTTCGACAATTCTAGGGAAGAATTTTCAATACCCGTAGAGGGCACGCCACGGTTGAAAACTGAGCCGCTCTGGCTATAACTTTGCCACCTTGTGTAATAATTTGCATTCGGTATCGTTGGCTGCGAATTGTTCAAACCAAGAACTAGAGGCTTCGTTTCATCAGCTCTGAATTTTTCGGTTGCACCCATTTGGCTATAGAATGCGCTACACCGAGATTTTGGTTACATGGTTAGGCCGGAGTAAGGCTTGAGTCCAGTTTGAAGATTTTGAGAATTTGTGGTACTCCAATTCTGTCGAGAATCTCTGATCCATGCAGGGCAAAGATCACTCATATA
>NW_021163420.1:0-75054 GCF_004324835.1 Dendronephthya gigantea
AGGTACATATGTACTGTTAACTGAACATACGGACAATTCTGTATTTCCTGAATCTTTTCTTGAACGTATTGATCTGTTCGTATTTCTTGTATGCCCGTTGCATTATTCGCTGTCGCCTATGGTGTAAGTTGCACGTAAAGAAATTGCACGTATTTACTGCAAAGCACCGTGGAAGACAAACAGTGAACAATTTACTCACTCCGGTGATCGTGCCTCGATTTAAGATTGACCCTTTTGGTATCTATGACGTCACATGTTCACATTTAACTACAGTTAACACTTACATTACACTTTCTACAAAACTTGTTTGCGCAGCTACCCAAGTGATGTTCGAACTCTGATGCGCGTGGATTATCCGCCAATACGCACAATACTGGGCACTTCACCAGAATTTCTCTATCGACGAAAGCGTCGTACATCATTTTACCACATTCTAGTTCTACAAAAAAAGTAAAATACCACTTATTTTCGAACTTCTCATTACAAAACATTTTGGGTACCTTCATTAAACTTTTAAATCTACCTTCTAGGTCACGGGCAATAGATTTCCCAAGTGCAACTGATGGAACAATATTGGAAGTGCTTAGAAAATGAATATTCTCCATTTTACGGAATTCCTTGCGTGTAAGGCCTGCCATGCTCATAGAGAAACTCTCCAACCGATTCCACTTTTTCGTAGTGTTCCCACTTGTTTCATCGCTGAAGACGAGCAATGGGACAACAGAGGACGGATTTTCTCCACCTGTTCGTGATTTATCCATGTGAACCTGAAGGGCGTCTTTGGCTTCCTGTAAAAAGTGTTTTTTCAAACAATGAGAACTGCATGTGAGTAAAGTTTAATTACATTACAAATGCAGTATTACAGTACCGAACAAACATCAAATTTTGGAAAACATATTTGAGGTTCAGAACAGTGATTGCTTCCACACACCTGCACAGATACTGCCATGGCTTGTCCGTTAACATACTTATGTTTGATTTGAAAATAATGAAGATCGACTTTAGTCTGGATATTAGAAGTAGGGATGGTCACATTAGTGTCTGGACATAAGCAGTAACTTCCATGCCCTTCATCATGCATGTATTCTACCGTCGTCATCATCGTCGTTTCGTTGGAGACAACCTGTAGAGAGAGTATGAACAAGAATGAAATGAGCACGAGATTCAGTTTAAATAGTATGCTGTGCTTGAGATAAGATGAAATGTTGAATTATTGATAGATATAGCTTCAGCCTGAGGCCGAAGGCCGTTTTTGAGACCACGCAGTTACCTTTGAGATCACGCAGTTACCTTAGTGAAGAACTTGATGAGCTTTCCTGTGTATACATCTCCGTTAGACAAAAATCTCACAATATCTTTTAGGAAATATAGCACTCCGTTCAAAGAAATTGATGAACTTTGAAAGTCATTATTTTCCAACCACTTGCGTCCCTGTTTAAAGGAAAAGTACTGTATAATAACTAAGAATATAATTATGTAGCCGATGTATATATATATATATATATATATATATATATATTTATCACATACTTGTGCCTTTATCAGGGCGATAACAGGGTGACATAAAAACGATATCGTCACTGATATCGCTTTTTGTCACTGTATCGCTTTTTGTCACTGATATCGCTTTTTGTCCCGCTGCATTTGCCGCTGTCAAAACAAAGATGGCTGACTCGAGCAATTCGAGGTTTGTTTCAGTCAATGTCGATTGCTTTATAGATAAAAAAGAAGTATGTGATAAACAGGTTATCACAATCGAGACGAGGTGATATCAGTTTTATCGCTTTCAGAACGATATCATAAATGTCCCTCGTTCGCTGCGCTCACTCGTGACATTTATGATATCGTCCCTCAAGCGATAAAACTGATATCACCTCGTCCCTCATGTGATAACCTATACATATATATATATATATATATATATATATATATATATATATATATATATATATATATATATATATATATATATATATATATATATATATATATATATATATATATATATATATATATGTATGATGATAATCATAAATATATACTTTATGATGATAATCTAACCTGAGGCATTTCATAAATGTATGTGTCAGTCTCTTCTGGGTATCTCGTAAGAGCGCTTGCTTTAGCTGGTATCGCAAGTTGAAGTCGAACGATATCTGAAGGCCGCAACCAATAATATGGATTACCGTTATAATAATCCTTGAAATAAAGATGAAATTACATAAAAATTGTATCCACAAGTGCTCACATGAATGCGATTGTTTTTCAAAATGGTTAATTTTACTTGCGCGCACACCTTTTGCGGTTGTAGCAACTCTTCGGCTTCTTCGATTTTAAAATTAAGAACGGAGTTCAGGGAAGGAACATCTGCATGAAGTTTCTTGAATATCATCCAGAGAAAATCCAAATCTGCCCGAGACTGAAAGTATACAGTCGATTTTATAAGAATTGCTTTTGCGTTAGATTTAGACGCAGGGATATATAGATTTCTGTGTATGCACTATCAATGGCTATAAAGTGGATAACGCTATAGCCATAATCCCTGACCCTAAAATGGAATCGCGAAAGCTGGAAGTACTAAAACCTGGACATTGCAAAGATTCCGGCTTTTTGTTTACTTCTTTTAGAGATTCGAGTTTCCTCATCCCCTCAAAAGTAACAGCAATATACGCACAATTATACGGGACTTTTTACTATACCAATCAACTTTCTCACAAAAGCTGCCCTGAAGCTGAAGTGAAATTTGCTTTTATTCAGAGAGACGTTAAAGTGGTACAAAGTTGCATATTTTTCAAAAATGAACTGCTTTGAGAAACGGCGCTTATGCAATATAATGCTGCATAAAATAATGCTTATTTGAATTTTGACATCTCTCTTCTCAATAACCCATATTACACGCGTAAAATGCAACAAGTTGTCGCAAGTTGTCATCAACTTGTTAAGCGAACAATGTTGCATCAACCTGATATTTATCAGCGGCAAAAACAAATATTCCAGTTTAAATCTACTATTCTAAAAATATTACGGAAAAATACCTTTGGCCTTGAAACGTTGTGCACATAGCTATACAACAAAAAAAATATATCCGACGGAAATGGAAAAGATGATCCGCGGCCGTGCTCGGATTGTCGAGGCTCGTTTTCTTCGTCGTCGTTGCTGCTTTCCTCGGAGTCGCTTGAAAGATCCTGAAAAATGTCGCTCAACTCACTCTCGGAGCTGCTCAGGTCCATAGCATCGTAGTCCGGAACGTAGGAAACGTCCTGGCTGTTCGTAAGATCACTATAAAAACTCTCAAATGGTTCAGAAACCAGCTGGATATCTTGCGTTTCTGAAGTTGCGAGCTCTTTCATGCGATGTCCTCGCGACGTTAAATGCACGGAAAACCTGTCCCACGACTCAAAGTTAACGAAACAGGTGTCGCAACGATGTCGGCAGGCTCTTTTTTTCATTTTGTAACGCTAACAAACGCGTAAAATTAACTAAATTTTTAATTGCTTTGAGCCCGTCCAAGTCCGCCCTGATTAATTCAAATTCCCCGCGACACTGATTGTTTGCTGCAATCTTTTCCCGCCGCGTTAAATTAGTGATTACAGCTTATTTCAAAGATTTTGATTGGTTCATTTATCAAGCTGCTGCTTCCTGATTGGTTAAAAATATGCAAAACAATAACAAAGCCCGTGCCAGTGCGCTTGACAGTAACAAAAGACTGCAATATTCAATTAAAGTTATTTGCTTTAGTTTTTTTTCAAAACGCGAAGGTTTTCAAGCTATTTTCAAGAAGATATGGCACAATACAACGACCTACGAACATTTGGACCTTCAAACAGGTGACAAAAAGTGTAATTCATTTTACAACTGGAGTTCGTTTTCATTGTATATACATGTCCTTTTAAACTCTGTAGCCGAAATGCCTTGCTCGCAGACGACGTCATGTTTAACCAGAGGACGAGAGGACCCTATGCCCGAGGAAACGTCCCGCAAAGCTTGTTCGAAGGTACGCAATATTAAAAATAATCATTCTAAATAAACAGTATAGAGTTATTTGTATGAGAGGTATAAGCATTCACTTTGACATCTCGTATTTTTAAGACGATGAAACGCAAGACCCCAATGAGGGTACCAATGACATCTTGTTAAGAGAGCTCCGGGAACTGAAAGACCTTGTGAAGGATGTGCAAAAGCGTCAGGGCTCTATAGAGAAGACCATGAAACACTTGGCTTCCAAACTTGGTGCTGAGCAATTTGACCTGGCCAAGTCAAGTCATGCAGTAAGCATTGGTTTTCCGAAAAACAAATGAAAATCAATAATGCATGATGTTGTATATTTCTCATATGTCTTCATTAATTAATGTTTAACAATAATTCAAAATTTATATAACAGGCAAATGTCACGAAAATATTAGCAAAAGCCTATATACAACTTGGGCGGTTTTCAAAGATAAATGAAAGCAAGACTGTAAGCCTATATCTGTATAACTGTATTATATTTACTTTTAGTAAATTCTATGTTCATTTACTATGAAAAATATATTAACTTATGTTTTAAACAGTATATGTAATGGTTTGGTTTTTACATAGGAGCAATTGCACATGGAGTTCCAGGACTCACCATATGGTCTTACAGTTGCTGAAGCGATGACCAAAGTGGATGTCTTCGAAAAGGCAAAATTCACCTATGGAGAGCAGAAGAGAGAAGAAGGGTATACATTTATAAATCCAAATTTTAAGTCATGATTGTAAATGATAGTGATGAAAATTTGAATTAAATGTACTCACTTTGGCTCCTTAGGTTCTTGGAATAGGTAACTGGTCTGCCCTTGGAAGGCCACAACCAAGGAGTTGGCTTCGAAAATATGTGGCCTTCTAGGAGTGAGGTTCAACTCTTTACTGGAGAAGTCTGTGCTTCGAGAAACTGCTCTGGTGGTATGATATTAATGCTTATCATCATTTGATGTATTTTGCACTCCTGCATTTTGAAAAGCCTTGTTAGTTATGACATCAATTCTTCATCAAAAGACATATATAATAAATGTACTCACATAAGCACAATATGCAACAAAAATAAAAACTATAGACATCTCTATCCTCATAACCATATGATACATGTATAAGCTAAAGAGAACAAAGTGATTTGAGATTAGACAATGATGAGTCAATCTTGAGCAATTTTCATTTTTTGACTATATATATATAATATATATATATATATATATATATATATATATATATATATATATATATAATATTATATATAATATATATATATATATAGTTGGATCAAATTATTACCATATTATCCTTCCTTTTCCCAGAGAATCTATGTTGCTGAGTATGGGAGAGATGACTGTAAGAAAGATGAGAAATTTTGGATTAACTTCCAAACATGGAAAGATACAACATATGGAAGCCGAGGCCCAACTGCATCTCAATGGGGTGAAATTTTAAATGAGGAATGAACTAAAATTATTAAATGTGTTGAATATTTTTTAATTAAATCACTTTTGTGATAATGTAAAATGAAACTATTTATTAAATACTTACTATAAATTTTCTTTTGTATAGTTGACTGAACAGAATTATCTTATAACCAATCCAAGTCCACCGCATTTTTACCAATCTATAAATATTAAATAATTATATGAAAATATATATTATGTGTCTACAGTACTTTCACTTTGAACTTTCGTACCAACGCCAACCGTTTCACACCAGAAAATATCTGAAACACGCATCTATTATAAGTTCTTGCCACAAAAACTAAGTTTTACCATATGGTTCATGCAACTTTAATACCTGATCAAATGCGAACGGATAACAGTTTCGATGAATCTTGCCTAAAAACAATACAAACGACTCGAACAATTGCGATTGCACGTGTGACACAACTTTAAAGTCGGCCTCACGGCCTGATAAAAAATAGGACGAACAAAATGATTTCTGTTTATGCAAATGCGATCGTAAATAGCTTCCATGTAGTTTTCGACTTTAATCAATATATATATTCTTGACAAACGACGAAATTGTTCGGATATTTACCAAAACGCACTGTCGTTTTGAATATCTGTCACACGTTTTGGTCTTTTGGAAGTCTGGTGTGCGTGCGCATCTGATTGATCCCAATCGTACCATCGTTAATCAAAATAAGCTCCCAATTATTCCCTTCAATCCCTTTGCAACCCTTCCGACTCTGAATTAATATTCAACGATATTGTTTCCGGTTGTTCGAACAATAAAAAACAGGTTGTTTGTTCATCAATATTGTTGACGCATGTTCGAACAATATTGTTGAGGCCTGATGAACGAACAAGTCGTGAACAAGTTGTTCTGACAGCATTTAACAAGCATGTTCCATCAACCATGTTGACGCCTGTTCCAACATGTTGCAACAAGTATTGTTCGTTCATCAATCGTTAACAATATTGTTCGAACATGTTGTTAACGATTGTTACTTCAACAACATTGTTCAATCATGATAACAATATTGTTGAGACATTGTTAATCGAACAATCATGATCAACCTGATCAATTTTTACGCGTGTATGAATGCAGTCATTGCACTTTGTCATTTTTGTGAAATCCATGGTCCTAGTGTGTTATTTTGCACGCAGGTATTAGATTCTTATATTTAATGGTTTATGATAACTTCGTGAGTATATATTGCTTCGAGAAAACAAACGATTTTATAATGTTTTGAAGCAACCTGGTTGATGCTAGTCACATGATCTTACAAAAGCTAAATCAACTATCTTCAATCCCTAGTGTCACAGCTAGTTTTTTAGGTAGATCATACAACTTGATTATTGTTCAATAGGCAATTTATTAGTAAATACAAGCTTGTTTACAGGAGGATTACAAACTTACAGTCGGTTCTGCTCATAAACAGTGGGTAGTCACACTCTCTCATATGCATTTAGAAGTATAGTGAACTGAAAGTTTGTAGAATATTCTTAAAGTTCTTGATATTTAGGAAATATTAAGTATATATATGGATTCAAGATGTAACAAAGCGTTTGTTAACATTATGGACTGACCCCACCTTTTAAGGGTCAGTCGATCTTGCCATGCTTGTAGTGTTTGCCTGCATTAAAATAGGAAACCAATACTTATGGTGATTGCCTGAAAAAGATGTCAATTTAGAACTTTGCTGTCCTTGGTGTTAATGTGGAAATCAAGTCCTTGTGCGGATCGGTTCTGATGATATTTTTCCTAAATTTTACATTTTCAAATTCTTCTCATCAAAAACACTAACTAGTTCATACAGTATGTTAGATATTCAGACAACACAACATATTTCAAAAAGTATAGAAGTTAAAACAGAAAGCCCTGCATATAACAAATACACATGGTGTTTTTACTAACTGATGATTTATGCCTTTCTATTGTTAGGCTTTTCATGATGATCCAGTGAGTAATTCTCTCGGGACACAAAAGGATGCAAGTAGAAGGTGTGGTTATTTTTCATTAAATTTGTGGATTGGGTTGTGTGACATTCACTTTTGTTTCAGACTATATGTATATACAGAGTGATTTGGTAAACACAGCTTGGACTAAATATAATATTATTTTGAAAATTAATGACACAAAATACAGCTTAGTTTGTCCTCAAAATACAACATAGTTTGTCCTGGGAGAATGTTGCGAGTCATTTCCAGCATATCCTAGCTGGCTTATTGACTTGTGACGGACTGTCATTGCAGGTCATCTCAGTCAAGTGCTTCTAATGTCTCACCATCAAAATCATCTCAACCAAAATCCAACCAGTGCGAGGTATGGTATTTTTCATATAGGGAATTAAGCTAAGTGAAGCTTATCTTGATGTTTCATATAAAATACAAATTGCCTTTGTAGGCATGCAGATCAATCCCACCTGACCATCCAGGTTTTTTGAGTGTGGATAAACATACAAGTGTTTCGTATTCCACAGTCGTAATCCAGCCCATCATGATGTGTACGTTGTTGTACGACAAGCATGTGTACGGAGGTATTTATCATCCTTACAGCTTAAGTTACATATTCCAGGTAATCACATTTTTTAAGGAAAAGACATGTTGTATTGTGAGAGATGAAACAATTCAAATAGTGTTCGAAATTTTATAGGCTTTTTTGTCGAGAAGTGTTCGCGCTTTTGTTCGAACATTAATTTTGAACGCATTCACAAGAATACGTTCATTTGAGTGCGGGTCAGCCTCAAACAGCAAGCAATTTATAATAAATTGCATATATTTGCTGCTAAGCAAATTACATACAGTGAACAATGACAAGACAATGACTCACTGTGATTACAGTGTCTTGGTTTCCAGTTGATTTCCATGAGTCAGCATTCCAGTTTACTTATAGTTCTAGGGATGATTATAAGCCACGTACTGCCTATTAGTTTTTCTGAGTTTAGTTTTCTAAGTTTTGAAATACTTGATAATAGCTGTATAACAAACAAAGCTAGAAACTTAACTTGCTGTAGAAATTTTAATTAAGACCATAGCTTCAAGTTGAAGGAAAATTCAGAAATAGTTATGTTAATTTACCGTTTTTTCTCCGTGAGTCAATTTTTATCTTTAAGATTTTTTAAGGTTAGCGCTAACCCTGGGTTAAATTTTAATCCAGTGTTTTAGTTTATGTGCTTCTGAATCACTGTTCGTTTTAAAACTTTAGAAAATATGATTTCTATCGGTCCAGAAAAGTATTTATGAGAAAAGATATTCAACTTTGTAAACAAGCGATTAAAAAAATTGATGTAAAGATTTGCTTTAACCCAGGGGTAGGCCAACTGGTTTTTAAGCAACTGGCCCAGAGATCTAGTACGCATTACGTAACACCGAAGAATAACAGAATACAATTTGAGGACCAGGATGTCTTTTTCTTTCAGCCTAAGTTGTGAAATATGTCCTGGTCGAGAAGGACCAATATTTTTCGGAGAGGATGCTAATGGATATGTTTTAAGTCACACGTTTTATCTTAAAGATTCTCAAGCCAGAGGTCTTCGCCGTTGGTAGGTATAGCACTGAAAATCGCAAAGTTTGAGGGTTTTATCTAATGGACGACTTGCGCTTATTTAGACTAATTTTTTGTTCAAAGTAACTAGAAGAAAATAAATCAACACAGCTAGAAAGATCTTACTTAAATTAGTGCAAATGCAAAGTTTGGCTGCGAAATTTTGTAAAATACGGAAAATATAGTCATGCGAAGTTGGCATATTTAATATTTTGTATACTTTTGTATTACGTGCGGAAATGTGTAACTGAATTAGTTAAAAACTTTTGGTCGTAATAAAAAAGTATACAAAATTTCGTCAACTTCGCATGGCTATATTTTCCATAATTTACAACAACTCCCAGCCAAACTTGGCAGTTTTACTAACATTCACGAACAAAACTGGTACAAACTAAACAGCATAAAACATCACCGTATTTAGCAAAATTGATGTCATCACGATATGACCATAAAACTATTGAGTTTAGTAAAATTGCCCTGTGTTTTATCCAGGTACAGCATTATAATTGTTATGATGGATCGAATATACCTTATTAATTCGTGGTCATTTCTAGTCAAGTAAGGAAATACGTTTTTGAAAATTTGTACTCATCTTGCTTGGTATAAATGCACATTCAAACAGAGAAGTTAGGAATTACAATGTTTGACCTGGAATTGAAATATATTTTTGTAGACATTTTAAAGAAATAATTGACAAACTTCAAAAAATGGTTAGTATTTCCTCTTCCGCTCAACTAATATGTTCATGATTCCACTGATCTCATAACCATCTTGTTTATCTGTAATGCTAGCCTTATTAATATCCTATTTTAAAGAGATTAGTTAAAATAACAGAGATTACTGTTTTCCACGGCTGCTTCGTGATTGGGGTCTTGGGGATGAAGCTTTACTGCTATTTTTAGAGATTTTACAAAGTTATATATTATACCTATATAATAAGTACCGGTACAATAATTTTGTCTTAGAGGAGGTTTGCAATGAAATAGTAAAAAAACCAGCCAAGTCCTGCTAAATTATTTCGCCACTATAAAGAACATACTGCAACTCGTATACACTGTAGTCTGAGTATTAGTTATAACCGCGATAATTGGGTCCTTTAATTCTTTTTCAAGGCTGTAGAGGTTTTTAATTCTGAACAAGCAGCTCGCTTTGAAAGGTCAGGCAGGGATAGTAGAAACAGATTTACCAGTTCAGGTAAGATTGTGATGTAGTATAGCCTGCTTAGATGTGGACATGTTCAGGGTTTCTAAGAATTCAAAGGTAAAGGTACTGGGTACATGTTCAAATGTCCTTAAAGTTAAACTCGAAGATGCATGAATTCTAACGTCTGTCTCTAATCAATGTATATTTTTCTTTTAGATGTCTTACGACGACAACACAGGGCGTCATTTCGCGCAATTCAGGATTTAACAAAAGACAAGGTACAGTGTAGATATTACTCATGATGGTGTAGATATAACTCATGATGGTGTACATATTACTCATGATGGTGTAGATATTACTCATGATGGTGTAGATATTACTCATGATGGTGTAGATATAACTCATGATGGTGTAGATATTACTCATGATGGTGTAGATATTACTCATGATGGTGTAGATATTACTCATGATGGTGTAGATATTACTCATGATGGTGTAGATATTACTCATGATGGTGTAGATATTGCTCATGATGGTGTAGATATTACTCATGATGGTGTAGATATTACTCATGACGGTGTAGATATTACTCATGATGGTGTAGATATTACTCATGATGGTGTACATATTACTCATGATGGTGTACATATTACTCATGATGGTGTCTAAGATACTTTACTACAGAGTACAGTACATATATTCTTGTAGCACTGTTTTGAGATTATGCTGTATGCGGGTTTCATATATTATTAGACAAACATATGTAATAGACCTATATTATTTACTGTTAGTGCATTGAATCCAATGCTTTATCAACAGCTACATTAGGCCAATTACTGTACCATTTTCCTTTTGCAAAATTGTTTTCAGCATTTATTTCACTATCTTCATCTGTACTTTGCTTGGATACTTAAAGCTGGTGCACATCGAGTGACAGAGAAAGTTCTAGAAGGCCCTCCTAGGGTGAGCTATACTTTGTATTCCATCTTTTTTTGAAGTATTCATTTAGAGTACACACTACAACATGAAGAATGAATTCTTGTTTAAATTAATTCATAATTATCTCTTGAACGATAATCAGTAATGTTCACTGCTGCATGCATCAATTGTCTCACTTTCATCTGCATGTAAACTAATCAACATTTCCTGGATGCAGGAGGAACTCCTGACAGATTACGAAGCACAACAAGCAGAGGACAAGTTGGAAGGTGAGTGCACATGTAGTTTTCAAGGATCTACGATCCTCATATTTACGGGACTTAAAAACCGAGTGCAAACGAGGTTTTTTTTTTATTTTTTCAAAAGTTCTGCGGTTGAAGTGCCGTCAATTATATCTTCTTTTAAACTGTATTTCATGTTGTTCTGCTGACTGTAATAACCAGTGCATGAGTCCAGATAAGTCTTTATCATGAGAAGTTGTATTGCATTTTCCCTAAAATCTTGCCAATCATATGTCGTGTATAACAGTCTTCAAAATCCTTGCGGTTTAAGTTTTTTTTTGAGTTCTTTCATCAATTATTTTTAATTTTGTTCTAGCGACTGCTGAGAAGAAAGTTGGATCACCTGTGTTTACAACATTAAGACAAATGCTCCAGGTAGATTTTTAGCGAACCCTTTATCGACAGCTAACTATTTAGAGGTTACTCTGAACACAATAATAAAGAAAGAAATCACGCTGTAGTGTATCTTTAGGTCTTAGGTTCTGCAAAATTTCATCTCCTGGCATTCAACGTTGTGCAAGGAAACCAATTAATTATCCGAGGAGAACCTGAGGAACTTGTTTTATCGATCTTTGAAACATTAAAGGTGATGTTCGATCTATAAATTTGCTGCATGACGTATAAACTCACTGTTTAACAGCTCAAACCAAGTTATATTAGTTCTAAGATTGCAGATACTATTCTGTATGTTTTGCGAGGTTTTTCTAGTTGATCTGCAATGACGTCTACCGAGTTATATTAGTTCTAAGACTACAGTACCTAATCAGGATGTTTAGAATAACTATCAGTGTTGACCATCATCAGTGTTGACCATCATCAGTGTTGACAATCTTCAGTGTTGACCATCGGTATTGACCATCAGTGTTGACCATCAGTATTGACCATCAGTGTTGACCATCATCAGTGTTGACCATCAGTGTTGACCATGTACAAACTTACCTCTATTATCCTGCAGATTCTTATTCCTAACAGATGTTTCAAATGTGTACCTTACAGTGATATTTATCAGGTTGGTCCGTGCTTGAAAATATGCTTGTTTTTAACACTCTTATATACAGTATAGCTATATGTTTCATGTCATAAGTTGTGTGTGAATTTGATACTCCATTTTAGAGAGTGGAATACGTGTGATTAAAACAAAAACGTGTTGTATTATGTGTGTTAAATTTACACAAGCGTGTGTGTTATGAAACCACAAAAAAGGCGTATTTGTTTGTTATTTTAATGTCAGTATTTCTCTTCACAGGAATCGTGGGCATGCAACTTTCTCGGTTTAAAAATTGGCACCAAAATTCCTACCCATATTTTGGAATCGCATTTATATACATTAATGGATATTAAGGTACTTTAGACGAGACATTTACACAACGCTATTTATATTTGGATATAAATGATCAACAATATACTTTAGTTGTGCATTCACAGACATATATTTTCCACAGGAACATACAAACTTCTCAGATCAAGCAAGGTGTGTAAAATATGTTTGTAGTGAATAAAACTGACCCCTGAGGGCTGTAGGGAGGTTTATCCCAACCCCCCCTCCCCCGGCCAACCCCCCATCCCCCGGCCAACCCCCCTCTTTCGGCCAACCGCCCTCCCCGGCCAACCCCCTCCCCCGACGAGACGTAACGAAAACTGTACATCCACACCCAGGATGAAAACCATGACCACCAAGAAAAAAATCCGGAAATATTCCTAAATCAGCGCTTCATTTCTTGTCTAAAATTCTGTATCAAATTTTGGGGTTTTTGAACATATTCCCCCTTTTCCTAATTTTCATATCAAATTTTTTGTTATACGTGTATCTGATGAATTCATGAATACCAATCAAAATATTTTAATGACAGTATTCATCCTTTAAAACGCTACAATTTTGAAATACATGAAACCACAGAACTTGTCCATGGTGAGTATGTGTTGAAGTTACGAGTTGCTGAAATTAGTTTTCACAATCACGGTACTGTGATATCACAAAAAGAAACACTTTTTCTTAACAGGATCTCAGATTCTCAAAAAAATCGAAGAAGCTTTGGTTAACAAGCATTTTTCTGACAGTGTTCTTGATCAATATCTTTGCGCACTCAAAGAGGAGTGGATGGAGTATGTTAATGATATACGATAAATTATTTCTCTGTTAGTGTGATTTTGTTGAGAGAAACTTAGGGCCTGTTTACATGGAGCGAGTTATCCTGGCTACGCGAGGTAAAAAGCGCATCACATCAAAGGCTGAACCTGATTGGTCTTTCATTACATGCAGTTTTCACCTCGCCTAGCCGAGTTAACTCGCTCCATGTAAACAGGCTCTTAGTTGATAACCACTGACGGAATGGAAGGTTCGACGAGCCAAATGCGAGCTCATTATCTGCATTTGACTGACTTGTATTCGCACCTGTGACGTCCACTTGGAACCGAATGAAGCTAAGCAAAATGAAATTGTTCATGCATGATAATCATGTTGACATCCTCCATTTTGCTCTTGACACTCATCCTTATCTAAAAAAAACAAATACTTGTGACGTTATACTTGTATTGTTTTTTTTGTCGAAAAGTAATTGTTTTTTTATTTAGCAAAGTTAAAGTGATTTTCAAATTCTCCAGATCAGGACCACGTACATCAGAAGAGAAAGAGAGGTACAAGTTTCTTTGAATTTAATTTACACTAAGTATAGAGTTTTTTACTAGCTTCTTCTAACACATATAGTTGCATGAACGTTTGGGGTCATGCTAAAGTCTTTGTTTAGGCTCATTTGCATTCGATTCGGCACATGAAAAGTTTGACCTCTGAGATGGCCTAAAGGGCAACTTACCTATGGCCTTCTGTTGTATTTTCTTGTATAGATCATCAGTTATTTTAAAGGATAATAACTTAAACTGGTATATCACTCACATTTTTGTTCAGATTATTCAAAGTGTTGGATGCCAAACCTGAGGATGAAATTATTTTAAAATTCTGGATGACTGGTTTCAATAAAGAATATCGTTCGCATTTATTAACTTGTTCACAAACGGCGACCAACCCTACTTGACGTACATTATATGTGACAGATGCATATATATATCTCAGTGATATATATACAACCAGGGTTGAAAGCTATGTGAAGATCACCAGTCGAATACGAGGTGCTTAGCACCGGGCTGATCATTGAAAATTGAGAAATTTTGCATGTTTCAGATTTTTTCGACAGACTCCTAATGACCCTGGCTCATACTCGTTTAAAACCATAGCGCACAATATGCAGAGATTTCGTCGCATTTCAAAAATATGACAGACGTTATAAACAAAGCGTTTGTTCACATTGCGACCGGATATCATCTTTAAACCACAAGAGCCAAAGCCGTACATCAAAGATCATCTGTACGAGATTTTCAAGGCTTGGTTTAAATGGTTATAACGATATAAGCGCCTTGTTTTAAACGTCATATTTCCGTCGCGTCCAACGCAACTGATCTATTTTTGAATAAACGAAACCGGGACAAGATAGAAAAGAAAGAGTTTATAATAAAGAGCTTTTGTGTTTTCATTTCTGGCCAATTTTTCTTCAGCATGTGCTTTAACTAATGTGTTGGGTCTCGAAACATTGACATGACGTCATCACTGACGGTGGAAAAC
Source organism: Dendronephthya gigantea (assembly GCF_004324835.1). Taxonomy (NCBI): domain Eukaryota; kingdom Metazoa; phylum Cnidaria; class Anthozoa; order Malacalcyonacea; family Nephtheidae; genus Dendronephthya; species Dendronephthya gigantea. The sequence continues at coordinate 14,965 of NW_021163420.1, forward strand.
AGTGAACTGTAGTAAATAACTGGAACGATATCTCCTGATTGTTTTTGTGAAGCCAAAATTTGCGGGACTTTACCTCCAGACACGCGTATTTTGGCTTCATGAAAACAATGAGGAGGTATCGATCTAGTTTTTATTAGAGTTCACTGGTGGAAATGAGTTAATGAACCTCACTAACCTTCATTCTATGTGACGAAAATTCCACTCAGAACCAAAGGCTTTTAGGATTCAACATTCGTACATATTTAATTAGTCATAAAACTGACCTTGCATTTCTTTCACTGCGCCTAATACAGAGCTATTATAATATAACTTCTCGCGATCTAACCATTCCTATAGATACTTATGTGTAGTTATACTGTAATAATCAAGTTCTCAATCACAGACGCCTTGCCTCACAGGGGGGAAACACAAGAGTAGAGTGAGGGTTTTACCAGTTGTGGGTTTTTTATCCGTCCGTAATTACAACCCTTCCCTTTTCTTTATACAAAACTTTGGGGCCTTTTTAGGGGGTCGGTTGGGTTTGCCTTATTTTCCACCATATGTTCTACCCGTGTGCACTCTATCAGGAATTTTTTTATTTTGAGCAAAACATAACGTATTTTTTAATGCAAGAATTTTTATTGTTCTACAGTTAAACGTACAGCAATGTATGACATGTTTACTAAGTTACAATGTTTTTTTTCTCGTTGAATTATCTTTGTTTCCAGTCCTTTATGCTAAACGAGAAAGAAATTGCAGCATATTTAAGTTGACATTTAATGAAATTAAACCGTATATTAATCTGTTCACATAAATTCTTCGGAAGACCAGTTACAATAATTTTATACAGTTCATGCCGCGACTTGAGAATTTGGAAACAATTGCAGGTCCTATTTTTTACGACAGACAAAGCTGTATTTCTTACACAAATGATCATTAACAATAATTATAGTCAGGAAGTTGTTTGCCCTTAAAACAAGTGTAAGAATCTGGAATTTTCAATCTCCGAGGTCACTAGTGTGTATAAAATGCTTTGTCTTTTGGAAAGTAGTATAAAGATGAGAGTTCCCCGATTCTTAGGAGCTATAGTGTGAACCACCCTTTGCACACGCAGTACTTACAATCATGTTTCATATTTATCCGTAATAATGACGTCGATGATGTCGGTATCCGCGATATCTGTTCCTGAAATGTCTGCGCCCGTAATATCTGCGCCCGTAATGTCTGCGCCCGTGATATCTATACGAAGGATCTGCTAGCGCTTGAGGTTCACTGAAAATACACCAGATTACATGAAAACCGCTAAACCCTATTTTAACATGGTTTTGCAAAATAACTTGTCTTGCTTGCGACTATTTTACACGTGAAATTCTAAAGTTCGAATAGAGATAGAGAGATTCACAGCGCGTCAAGCTCGACGACGCGGCCGTTGCAAAACAAAGAAAAATCACAAGCGATACAATGCTCAATAGCCATGCAGCCTATGCGTAACTTGCGCGACCCACGTCGCCTTTAAATGAGGCAATTTCACGGCTTCTGGACGACATAAAAGCAGCAGCTGCAAAGTGATGGCTGTCTCTTCACACGATTCAATTTTGCTGGATCCAATTCACCTCTGATGGATGGTTTATAGGCTTTTGTCTTGTAATATATATGAGCAGCAAATCCACTGAAGCCAAGCACTGCCGCTTCATTAATAACCGACTGTATTCCATACGTCAGAAGTTAATGGGATCCAACAAAATTGAATCGTGTGTCGTATGAACAGACCTTTTCATCTTATACAAAAACCGCAAAATATCAGCTAAAAATCGGAGGCTCTCAGCACAGTTGAAACGTTTTTATGATTATTCTAAAGTCCTGACAGCATAATTAATTTCTACTAGCTTGTTTCCAGCAAAATATTTAACTAGCGAGGTCGAGCTATAACTGCGTCGTGAATCTCAAACTCTCTAATATGTTTGATATGCATGGTAACCAGTTGATTTTACTCTGGAAAACATGAGCTATGTATTTGCTATTATTAACACCCTATCTATTGAACTGAATCTGCTTGCTGTCGCGAATTTAACTCCAAGAAATTTTATTCCTTGATTAGAGAAATTATCATAGAATTAACCCACTTCCTGTTTTTTTTTTCAAAAATAACCCCGCCTCTTGCAATATTAAATACATAAGCAAAGATGTGTTAAAAAGGAGAATTTTAGAACGTACTCGTCGTCTTTATCTTCATCGTCTTCTTCCAGAGCATTGTCATCATCATTCTCTACAAAAGATTGTAAACATTTAAAACAAGTGCTTGCTCACCATCAGGTGTATTGCATATTTCGTTGGATAACTTTTTAATGAGAGTAGTCTTGTCGTGAAAATTTCATTTTTTCTTACCCCATAGCCAACTTCGAGACCGATAAAATCACTGCATATAGCACATATCAAATCGATAGAAACTGTAGGGCCTGTATATCATGCAATAATTGCCTTTATAGAAAATGGATTTTTTTGCGGTTTGTTTTAGCGATTCTTTTCCTTTTCTTTCAATTCGAACTCGTTCACGCTGAGCAATTAAGAGGGTGATATGCTTGGGACGTTTGGAACTAATATTTTACATAGGCTTGATTATATATCAGTAGTACCTTCCTTTGACTCCTTTTCCAAAGGTTCATCATCTTCGATTGGTATTGAATATACCACTGCACACAGCAGACCAAGTGCAAGTAACAAATACAATGTCCTCATCTCTGCACTTTATTCTTCTTGAGCGTCTTCTCGTTACCTTCTGTTCCCACTTCTGAACGAACTTGGGTTATCAAGCGACTGTTTTCGACACTTTTATACCCGCCCAATGTGATAATTTATACAATCACTTAGCAACATTCTAGCAAACTAGCATTAAGACACTCATTTATGTCTTTGTAATTTTCTTCTGCAGTATCAAGAGCCACCACTTGCACATCCGTATTATTGAAATGCATTCAGCATCACGTTATGACAGTTTCCGTTGCAAATACTTGAGAAATATTATACAACAAAAACGTATATTTTCATTATGTTGCTATTTGCAATGGTTCAAGTTTTTTCCGGAGGGTGGAGTTTAACTGGAATATATTATGAAGTGGTATTATACAGAAAAATTATTTATCTGTATCTCCCCTACAATCTTTTAAGCATATTGGATGTAACTAACGGTGAGGTAGCTTCGCAATTTCATATAACAGAAGATAACGTTGCTTTATATCTATCGAAGATTTGCAGGGGGATTAAAGTGGAATTTAAATTTTCACTATTTGGTACAAACAGAAGAGATTGTCAGCGGTTAAACATTTTAATGATAACTAAAGTAAATCGATCCAGGTCGATCGAGGAGTGTATCGAGGAAGAGTACTTTTAATATGATTTCAAACCTTCGGTGACCTAAATGTGCACGTGAAAGATTTTAAGTTTGAAGGGCACTTTTATTAAAGACTATTTTCAAGACCAGAAGCAATATAATATTGTCTGTTTTTATCCATTACATTTTCATTTAAAGAGTAGCTCTAAAGTTTGTTATTACTTCTTCGGCGTAAGCTGACTTCCTTATTTTCACAAGGTCATAAAAACAGGGGCTTAGCGAACGTGCTAGGAATGGAGAGTGTAATTGTGATATTGACCAACTTCTATAATGAAACGTTGGTACCAAACTGCATGGCGTGATTTTACACAAATCCTCCTTAGCCTTAGGCTATCAAGTTTTCCATAATACAATCAAACACTCTGTTACCGCAGAGGGTAACGAAAAATTCACTGTCTCAAAGCGACAAAGAACTCTCGCTCTTTGATCCGTCTCTGATTTTAGAAATTATCATTATTTTTCATCAAAAATCACAATCGCTTTTTGTCAATTTCCAAAAAAGGTGGAGACAAAATATTCACCGCTTGCTTGAGTTTACCAACTTATTGTTTTTAAGTCCTTCAAACTTGGCAGTGTTTTTAAGTATACTTCGACTTTGAAAAAAACGCTTCGCCTCACTTCGCCTGTCTCCATAACAACTGCTTAGGTAAGCAAGATTAAACACATGGAAAGTCTTTGCAAAATCCCTATATGATCAGATTGCTGAGTGTCCTCATAGTTTTACAGTTCGTCCTCAATTCTATAGTATTTGCCTTAAATCATATTAACAGAGGTGCTCACCCGACCCAGTTACTGAAGGCTTAGAATCTTGCTAAAAGTTTAGTATTATTCCTAGATCTAAGGCACTAAACCTTGCTGGACATTTCTCCAGTTTCTACCTTTTCAGGGTCGTGTCTGTCACCACTGAGATGTTTGACTGAACTTTCGGAGCGTAATGTATCTAATAATAGTGATGGAAAAATCAATGTAATTATATACATAAGTAATTCTTCATCTTCATGTCTTCCCGGGAAAAAAAATTTCCTGCTTTGTAATTTATGTTAATTTACCGCACAATCACATAGCTTTCTCTCTCTGTCCATTTCACTGAACAAAGATTTTAGGTGATTTTTGATACAAAGCTATACATCAACAAACAAGCTTTGCGTACGAAAATCGAATAAATCTATTTTAAAGGTTTGGTATTTTAAGCTTGTTTTCCTTTAGGCCGTATTTATCGTGGACACGCGTCAATAGGGAGTTTAGATTCACGAAGCGTCAAGCTCGACGACGCGTTTGCAAAACAAAAGAACATCACAAGCGATACAATGCTCAATTACTATGCGTAACTTGTGGTCCCAGATCTGCCATTCTCACCACCGGCCTTCAAATGAGGCAACTTCACGACAATTTTCTAAGCATATGGATGTAACTAACGGTAAGGTAGCTTCGCAATTTCATAATAACTTTTAAGATAATGTTGCTTATCTATCGAAGATTTCCAAAGGGGGGGGGAGTAAATTTAAATTAAAATTTGCACTATTTTGTATTAACTTTTCATCAAAGAAGTTGGTCAATATCACAATGACACCCTCAAATCCTAGCACGTTCGCCACGCCCCTGTTTTCATGACCTTGTGAGAATAAGGAAGTCAGCTTACGTCGATGAAGTAATAACAAACTTTAGAGCTACTCTTTAAATGAAAATGTAATGGAGCAAAACAAACAATATTATATTGCCTCTAGTCTTGAAAATAATCTTTAATGAAAGTGTCCTTCAAAACTTAAAATCTTTCATGCGCCCAGGTAGGTCACGGAAGGTTTGGAATCTTATTAAAAGTACTCTTCCTCGAAAATTAATAATCCTCGATCGATTTACTTTTGTTACCATTGAGATGTCTAACCGCTGATTACCTCTTCTGTTAGATATTACTGTATGGCGTTATTTTACACAAATCTTCCTTAGCTAGGCTATCATGTTTTCCATAATACATTCAAGGATAACAAAAGATTCACTGTCTCAAAGCGACAGAATACTTAGACTACTCTCGCTCTTTGGTACATCTCTGATTTTAGAAATTGCCATCATTTTTCATCACAAGTCGCAATTGCTTTTTGTTTATTTCCAAAACAAGGTGGAGACAAAATATTCACCGCTTGCTTGAGTTTACCAACTTTTTTTAGGTCCTTCAAACTTGGCAGTCTTTTTAAGTATACTTCATCTTTGGAAAAAACACTTCGCTTCACTTTGACTGTCTCCATAACAACTGCTTAATTGAAAGATTAATTACATGGAAAGTCTTTGGAAAATCCTTATACGATCAGATTGCTGAGTGTCTTCGTAGTCTTCAGTTCGTCCTCAATTCTATAGTATTTGCCTTAAATCTTATTAACAGAGTTGCTCACCCGACCCAGTTACCGAATTTGACTTAGAATCTTGCTAAAAGTTTAGTATTACTCCTTGATCTAAGGCTCTAAACCTTGCTGGACATTTCTCCAGTTTCTACCTTTTCATGGTCGTCTCTGTCACCACTGAACTTTCGGAGCGTAATGTATCTAATAATGTTGATGGAAAATTGAATGTGAACATCTTCATGTCTTGCACATATTGCGCATCAATTGCACATATTATGGCCCACCACCAAACACATATATTACTCAGTGTAAGTTATATCACATCACTGTCTCTAAAAGGAGAACTGCTCACTCTGATTACTGATTATTACAATTTATGTTAATTAACCTTACAATCAGCTTTCTTTTTCTGTCCATTTCACTGAACAAAAGTTTAGTTTTAGGTGATTTGTGATCAGTACGTAGCTATATATATACAAAAAGGCGTAGAGTATGGGGGGCCTAGAAACTTTCCAGAAGGTAATAATTGTATCAGAGCAATGTTGAATCTTTGAATAGGCATCCTTATGTACACATGAAACGGTATTACTAGTGAATATTACACAATTATTGGATGAGGTTTTTGTGATATGCTGAGTTATCAAGGTCGAGGTAAGCGTTATCAAGGCCAAGCCAAATGCGAGTCTGATAACGCTTACCGAGACCTTGATAACTCTGCATATCACAAAAACCGAATTCAATAATTGTTTTATTATACATTTGAAGAATAGTAAACATAGTATGAACGAATGAAAAGTCTTATTTAATAGCAACATCCAAAAATACATCAATTATTAATACATAAATACATCCAAATGAATAACGCTTGTTAACCACTGCAGGGTCACTTGCAGATAACTCAGTTATCTGGTAACAGATAACTGAATTTTGCGTGATTGGGCGATTTATTAGCCAATCAAAATGCTTTTACTACTATAATGTATCATAAAATAATATATCAAACAACTCGGAAAAGCAACTGCGATATACGGAATTTCGATCCGCAGCCACTACTTTCTGTATGCTTATTTATGCAGGAGGACTTCCGACTTCGGGATGCAGGGGATCGGCTTAAATGAAGTGTATAACTAAGTTAGCCTAGCCATAAGAAATGCATTTAGGTTGTCACTTTTCACACTTTTAATTTATCTTATTAAAGCATGCGGTATGGAACACTTATAACTTGTTTGTAACTTTTTTATCTTTTTTTTATCTTTCTTTTTTAACTTTTACCGACAACAGGTCATAACCAATGGTAAATATTTTCTCCGCCTATCGGAACCGCATATATGCAACCATATATTAAGAGGAAAATTCCTTCTTAATTGTATCTAATGTCAAAAGGTGTTGCTAGCTAGATATCATGTATCTAAAGTTTGAGCCTCCCCCAGAAAAAAACAAAACTCTACACCTATGGCTATACATCAACAAGTAAGCTTTGCCTACAAAAATCGGCCTGGAGACGCACTGTTTACTGCTCACTCGAATAAATCTATTTTTAACGTTTATACCGACTTAATTTCTTTAGCCCTTCAAACTTGACACAATTTTCAAGCACTCTTCAACTTTTCTCAAATACTTTACAACACACCAGCTGTTTCCACACCAACCAACTGTTGATTGTAAAGACGTTCTTCAATAGGTGCACATGATCATTCAATTTCTTGCACTGCATGACTAAACAAAATGATAATCTTTGCACAATTGCACGAAAGATATACACTGAAATATTCGCGGTTATGAGTTAATCTTTATATCAATATGCTATAATCACGTATATCTAATCCAGTAGGAATATAGTATATTCCTACAATATTTAATAATCGAAATTTAAACGATACATATATTAGGTTCATAAATGGCGTTGTGATTCTTGTGCTCTTCCTGCCTTTCATGACTAAAGCTTTCCAGATAAAGTTAAAGAGAAAATGGATATACCGTTACGGATTTCGTTGTTTGGGAAAAGGTGGCAGTTATATGGACTGAATAGAAAGAGAAAATGTTTCGTGCGTGTAACTTGACGACAGTACCGAAAAACTCCCATTTTTTTTCTAGAACAGTTACGGAAACGAATGAAGTAAGAACAAAGATGAGCTTGTTTTCATGACAACCAAGATTATACATTTCCCGCTGAACGTGTCCTTTGTTGGAAAACTACGCGGTCAAAAAAGCTCAAGTTTTTTTCAGTGGTAGCAACAATGTTGTGCTACACCCTGCAAACATCAGCAACTTGTTAAATTAAAGGCTATAAAAAGTCGTTGAAACGTGATAACAACCATTTTCGTGGGATGAAGCAGTAAATACGAATCACATGCAATAGCAAAGTACGAGGTATCTTCAATGCAAAACTAAGTTTTAATAGTCTGTTACAATTACACGCTAATTAACTATCATTGATGTGGTGTCCAATGTCCATTCATTTCAGTGTGTCCAGTCATTTATCCTAAACAAGAAAGAAAATGAAACATGTAACTAACAAGATTCAAATATGAAGGAAACTCATATATCCCCCCAGAGTACAAATCCCCTCCTACTCACTACTGCATGCTAATAAGGGAATGATCATTTACAATGATGTAATTACTAGTCACCATAGCTTAATGAACTGATCATTTCTGTGTCTTTGGGTTTTTTGTATTGAACAGGGTGTCCCAAAAAGTCCCCCTCCCCAGTTAAATTAGACCATTGGTTGTTGTGAATGATTACAGCTTCTAAAACGAACTGCTATACAAAGAATCAAAGCGCAAAAAATATACATTCTATTTTCATCTGGCAGACATAGTCCGGTATTATTTAAACTAATGATCACTGCTAACGAGACTAGAGGTTAAACTCTTTACTTACAATCACGTGCCATATTTATCCAGCATATGGTCTACGGCCGTGATGACCACCATGACCACCATGACCACCATGACCACCATGACCACCATAACGGTAGCCATATCTTCCCTTGTAGTATTTGCGGCCGTGATATCTGTGCGGGTAATATCTGTGGCCATAATATCTGCGGCCATAATATCTTCTGCGTTTATAGCCGTATCCATGGTAGGCAGCATCTGCTTGAGCTTCGTCACTGAAAAAATGACATTAGCAGATAAGTAGAAACACCACCAATCCGCAGTTTAATATCTGATTAGGAAATGCAACATAGTTTTCTTTAAACGCCAAGTATATATATACAGTATATCATTCAATAAGACTTAATTCTCTAGGAGTGAAAATGTTTCGATCGTGTGTAAAAAGAGATTTATAAAACATACTTTTCGTCGTCTTCTTCGTCTTCTTCTAGGGCATTTTCATCATTCTCTACAAGGATTATAAAATTTGCTTTATCTGCTTACTATCAAGTATATAGCAAACATCGTTGGACATTTTAATTTCTAATATTCATCGCTCAGACTAATCTGTGGACTAGTGTGATAGCTAGCGTTGCCTAAGCAAGTTTGGAAACTTTCTCGAGTTTTCCTGGTGGATGGTTTTCGTCAGATATTCGTTTCATAGAACAAAATATTTGGATGTAAAACATTACTTCCAACAAAGTGCCGAAAGAAACGCATTTGGAAATCTTTTCTAAATGAGTATATATATGTCAAACTAAGCATAGTTAACAATGATACTATCAATGAACATATAGGTATCCTGGAGCCGTAATTGATGAAAAACTTTGAGGTAACAACTAACATTTCACTATGCTTATATTATCTTCTTTAGTAGTTATTTTCTATCTTTAAAGTATACCTTCTTTGTTTTCCAAAGGTTCATCATCTTCGACTGGTATTGAATAAACCACTGCACACAGCAGACCAAGTGCAAGTAACAAATACAATGTCTTCATCTCGGCACTTTCTTCTTCTTAAGATTTCTCGTTGTCTTCTGTCGGTTCTCACTTCTGAACTTGGGTTATCCAGCCACGGTTTTGGATACTTTTATACCCGTTGTTTAAGATAATTTATACAGTGACTTAGCAATATTCTAGCATATATATTAGTATTAAAATGTTACACTTATCAAATGAATGTCTTTGTAATTTTCTTTTTAAATATCAAGAACTATTATTTTCTTTGAATATAATTGAAATCCAGTCAATATCACGCAAGCACGTTATATCACAATTTCCGATTTGGACGTTTTAAATTAAACTCCAAAATTGTACATCTTTTGATTTTTTCCAATTATAGAAGCGAGTGCTTGAACAGTTTACCGTTTTTCCTGGAAGGTGAAGTAATTTTACACTAGAAAATTCCTTATTCGTCATTTTTTTAATTCTATATGTGTTAACAGTATGAGTTTTTGGAGTAGTTTTACACAGAAATATTCCGTATCCTAATTTGTATCATTATTTTGGCTATATATAGAAATGTGTGTTTCTAATCGTGTGAGTTTTCTGGAAGGTGATGTGAAAGTGAAAGAATATAGGAAATTGTCTCCATATCAACTGTTCAATTGTAAAGACGTTTTTTATGCAGTATAATAATTAATTCTCCATCGATGACGAAACTGCAGCAGTAGCCTTGTGCGAAAAATTATAGAAATTCAACTGAACTATCCAATATTCAGTTATGAGTTATTCTAAAGTAGTAAACTCAGTAGAAGTATGTAGCTCAAAATAAAATGCAAATTTGCCAGAATTTAATAAATGCATGGGTGAAGACATAATAGCTAATTTTTAAACGATTAGTTTGTTAATAAAGTTTGTAGCCTCACAGCCCCAGTCTAACTGAGTGCATGTTTGCCTCCAAATCATATTTATAGCAGAATTAGTTTGAAATATAAGAATGATAATGATTCAGTATATCGGAAATATTGTATTACACTACTACATAATTTAAAGACAGAATTCTATTTTCATCTTGTACAGTGCACTGCAGTCAATATTCTACTGAAACTATAGGCACTAAAATCCCTTATATCCAAACCTATAGTGGGAGGGCATTTGTTATACGTTATATTAGTAATGCTGGTAAATCCCTGATAACATTCATTCAGTCGAAATCATGCAGGCATGTTCAAGCCCATGCATATATACGTAGGATTTTGCGAAGTAAAAAATTCTAGGTAAAAAGATACGACACATACTTATATCAGTTATATATTCGTTCCAATTAACAATTACACAATGATTGAGTCGACTTTTCGCTCATAGACAACGAAGGCGAGTTGTCTAATTGTTTTAGTATACACCCTGTACCTAGGATATATTAATTTCGAGAAAATAATCGATACACCGCAATTACACCGAAAAATAATTTAATTAATTTAATTTTATACGGTCGCCCGAGCGAATTTTTCCCAAACGTTCACCATCACGAATAGACAATGCTTGAGTAGCCAATCAGAATGTAGGATTTGTAATAGACAATAGTCGGCTGTATACTAATAAGTATTAGTATACACCCGCCATTGTCTATTACAAATCCTACATTCTGATTGGCTACTTTTATAGAATTTTTCTATTTTTCAACGAATAAGTCGTATATAGCACTTCGTTAACCACTTCTGCAGAGGAACTAAATTTGTGAAGATAAAACGAAAAAAGTGAATATATACTCGTATGTGACGCAGTGCTTTCTTTCACTCTTCCCTCGTAGTGCTGCTGAACGTATGTACGTTGTAAAGAATCAAAGCTATTCATGATTTGAGGATGATGGTTAAGCAGCTGTACAGTGTAGAGAAGCCTTTTGAGCCGGGCCTAATAGAGAATTTGAAGGTTCAGGGAAAACATGCAACAATTTTTGAATTCCTATTGCAAATCACTAGCAAATGGCATGGTGTTTAGGATAAGTAATATTATATACTTTAATAAATTTAGCATGACGTCACTTAACAGTTTATTCCAGCAGGGGCGGATCTAGGATTTTTTTTACGTTAGTCAAAATTTTCGCAGGTCAATACTCAAGTCAATTCTACGTTTACAGAGTAAGAAGAATTTTCGCTCCCCCCCCCTAGATTGATGAAATTAGTTATATTTCACAGTTTACTAGCTGATTCGATATAAATCACACCTTTATTGTATTGAGCTTGGTCAAAGCAAAATTGCTTTATAAGTTTATAGCAGAAACACGCGGGCCACATAACAAGCATTAATATATAATACTATTAAACATGTCTGGATATTATTTCTACGGTGCAGACATATAAACATACAGACATAACATGATTTTACAAATATTCATATTCAAAATTCAAAATCTATCACACTTTTAAATAATACAGATAATTATAACACACCAGCTCGCTCAGCTAATATGAATAAACAATACAACAAATGAGAATATGAACTGCTCCAAATTCTAAATATTAATATAATTTTATGACATTTGACCGGCGGCGGGCGAATGCAAATAAATGCTATAAAGGCAGCTTCAAAGTCCAAGTGAAATATACAGCTTATGTTATCGTTCCGTTTATAGTTTATATTAACTTATAGTATTATCGGAGAATAGTTTAAATAAACATGAACAGAGAGTGAATATTAAATTTACCTTCGCGTAGAACACTCGACATTACACTTCTCGATTCGTTACGCAAACGAGTATATTATGAAAACAAACCTCCATAGCAAAATTACTCGACAACATGTTATCAGCAATGGTTATCAGTGCCACAAATAGCGTCCGTTGCAAAGAACTGTATTCGACTGCAAAAGCTTTCTCTGCATGAAGTCATCCGGAAAGCTCAAAACGAAAGCTCACAGGCTCTGGCTCACAGGCACACCTCCAGAACGAGCAGACCAAACCCCCAAAACGAGCAGACCAAACCCCCAAAACGAGCAGACCAACCCCCAAAACGAGCAGAATTTTTGTCTCCATGGAAACTACCGAATGGGCCAATCAGATTGATGAGAAACGCCCCTAACCAACCTCCAAAACGAGCAGACCAAACCTCCAGAACGAGCAGAATTTTTGTCTCCATAGAAACGAATGAAAATATTGCGCAAGTCTGCATTCAGGAGCGAGGAAATCGAACGAGATCAGTGTTTATTTAATTTATCAAGCGCAAAAATTATTATGCGACTGTACAAATTTACAACAGGACTGCGATCTGAAAAATATAATCTCACTGCATTTAATTAGTGCGAAATTTTTACGTTAGTCGCGTGATCGGTGTGACTACCCCTAGATCCGCCCCTGTATTCCAGCGCCAAGTGTAATTTAAAACCTATCACAACAAGTAGCGCACTTAGTAATTGAGTAGCGAAACACTGTTTGAGTCGTAGTAGAGATACACAGAGAAAAAAACGTTTTAGACAGTTCGACCGGAGGAGATCCACCCCTCAGAATCCTATATTTATAAAATTAAAAGAATCTCCTTTGTGTCGCAGTCTCTTCCGCGCATGCGTCTGAACCATATGACACTGAAAAAATATTTGTTTTGTAAAGACTGACTTAAACGTGTTATATGGCAAGCATCAAATCATGTAGAAGGCGAAAAAATATATCAGATAACGATAATACACTATCTCGGCGCAAAGATGAGAAGATCACACGACGTTTTCTTAACCTAAATGTGCTCTTCATCTCAGATGAATATTAGCTGCATGTGTTTAGATTACGAGCTTAAACCAGGGGTTCGTGGGACACCCCCATATTTATGTCTAACTTTTACCTATTGTTTATTCAATTAAACAAAAGTAAAACACGAACACAAGTATTTTCAATGATGCATAAATTTTAATGATTCTACGGTTACACGTTGGAAATCATGGCTACTAATTTAATGTAGTGTTGTATCTAAACTATAATGTAGTTCACCGTTAGTGCGTCCAGTCTCTTCCTATAAAGGAAAATAAAAATTCCAACATGTTAACCTGTCCAATCGTTCCGGCTGGAATTCGAGGCTCACGAATCCTTCATAATAATAATAACCTGACATTTCTGCATGAGTCTCTCGGACGCCAATTTTTTTGAACAAAGTAAATCAGTATATGTATAATGCAGTATTGCATTGAAGTGGTAGCCTACGCATAATGCATTGAAGTAACATCAACTAATAACAGATTGTATTTTTGTGGCCCGGAGTGATGTTTATCTGTGCGCTCCTGAGAATCGTGTATTTCATAGATTTCATTCTGACAGACAGTGCATGGTATAATTTAAACCAAGGATCACTCACGAATGAGCCATGATGGGAATTATCTGTTCTTAAAAAAGTGTAAACCAGGTTTTAGTACACACATATTTCTTACAATGAATTGGTTTTTTAATCCTTTATCCACCTCCGTAACGAATAACATTTCGGTGACCATATTTGCGTCCTCCATATTTGCGTCCTCCATATTTGCGTCCTCCATATGCCCAGTATCTGCGTCCGTAACGTTTGCCCCAGTAATGTCCGTAATATTTGCGGCCATAATATTTGCGGCCACGACCGTATCTGTATTTGTGTCTGTACCCGAACCCGGGGTAATTTTGAGGTCCAGGATCTTCTTGAGCTTCGTCGCTGAAAAACCATTTACCAAGTCGATAAAACACCACTAAGTAAACCGTATTTTTTATAACTAGGCGACGAAGCCTGCAGTTGTTGTTGTAAAATAATATACACACGATTTATGATATGATATAATTTATACTGGTCAAATTCATTTACTGAACTGACCACAAACTATTCCTAATATAATTAAAAAGGAATTCAAAGGAAAAATATAAAATGATATTTATTCCGTATACTGGTTGTCATACTGAAAAACTTAAAAAAGAGGACATGCAGGAATAATTAGGTCGTTGCTGGAATGCTACAACGATTCTTCAGCATCAACATGATTGCCTAATTATTTACTTATTTATCAAAACATCGCTGATTCTGTTCGCGAATATAATTTTAGTCCAAGGGAATAAACATAAGTTGGAACCTTTTTTTTCTAACGATTCTGAGGCAAAAATTTCAGGGTGTAAAAAACTTACATTTGGTCTTCGTCTTCCTCATTTTCTTCCAAGGCATTTTCATCATTGTCTACAAAAAGTTGTATAAATGCATGAGTATATCACTATTGGTTCTTTATTTGTTCACTTTCGTCTCTAAAACACGGAAGATTGTTGCATATGAATTTCTTGCAATCTTTGTATAGACAGAAACTCCAAAAATGAAGTCCTATTTTTTAAAATTAAACTCATTAATGCCGTGAAAGAGGCTGACATATTTTTGAGGTTCAGAAACTGGTTTGGTCTCCTCGAGAAGAAAAGGATAAACTGTGGGTCTTGCAATTGGTATTTGACTACTAGGTTTAATTTGTACCTTTTTTCAACTCGTTTTCCAAAGGTTCATCTCCTCGACTGGTGTTGAATATACCACTGCACACAGCAGACCAAGTGCAAGTAACAAATACAATGTCCTCATCTCTGCACTTTATTCTTCTTAAGATATTTCTCGTTGTCTTCTGTTCCCACTTCTCCACGAACTTGGGTTAACAAGCGAAGGTTTTCGACATATTTATACCAGCTGTTTATGCTAATTTAATACAGTCACTTAAAAATATTCTCGCATATAAGTAGTTAATGATGAACCCATTCACGTCTTTGTGGCTTTCTCCATTTAATCGTCATTTTTTATCATATGTCATTAATTAAAGAGGAAAAAAAACCGTCTCCATGACAACAGTTGAACTGTAAGGACGTTATTCGATGCAGGGGATAATTCAGTTTCTATTGACTAAAAGAAATGACAGTCTTTGTTTGAAGGATACCGAAATACATAGTTAAGATATGCATGTCCAGGCTCTGAACTCTTTTAGAGAACGAGCTTTATACGTTTAGTTTTCTAAAAGGTTGTGGCCTCCCAATTCGTCCGCAACTATACAATATTTACCTTAAATCACATTAGGTAGTATATAAAATAAACTAAAACCATAGACTTTTACGTTTGCAGTGCAGTGTAGCGTGCATTTTACAAACTATATACATAATTGAATAAAGTTAAAGTTAACAAACATTGCTGGACCCATGCAATAGTTAGCTGGACCTAGTTGAGACCAATAGATCGACCATCTGCACGAGGACTGAAGAGTACTGCATGTCTTTGTTTTTCGATGTATGGATGGAATAGACTGCCGAGGAAAGTGGAAAATTTTAGGTAAAATGTTACATAGTCTTCATAAGTACTATATTTAATCGTTGAGAGCATTCAAAATCCCATGCATTCTAGATAAATTTGAGTTTGTGAGAACCAATTTCAAGATCGTGTCGTATCGTGATATTTGAGCAATCTCCATATATATACAGCTTGCTCACAGAGTGCACATATTTTTCTCTCTCTTTGCTCACAAAGAAACCCAAAATAAGTATCGGACTGTTGGACAAAGACCCAATTTTTTCAAGAATAATTGCGCCACGAAGGCACAAAGAATAAAGACGAGTTTGGTTGCTATCACAATTCACAACTAATTAATATGCTTTCATCATCTAAAGCCAAATGATAAACCAAATATTTATAGATGTAAAGAAAAAGCTATAACGAATTTGAAGTGAGAATGTGTCAGAAGTATTTATATATCCTTAATACGAATGAAGAATTTAGTACCGAACTAGACGGTTATCATGAGACATCAGTCATGACCACAATGTCAATGCATGTTCTAAATAAGCAGGAAGCGGCAGAAAATTACACATCTTCTGATTACTATATACATTTTGTAATTAACTGACATAGTTTTTGATCATTTATACTATCAGATATATTGATGAAATGTTCCTGTTTCGTTCACCAACCAATAAGGAACGAGGCCCATGCAGGGCCGTAGTTACAAAAATTAGCGGGCAGTCACAAAATGTTCAACTCTTGCTTCCTTGGATAAATCTTTTGTCGTTGCAATAGAAATGTTGATAAAATATTGCATGAATTTAGTACCTAAATTTGATGAATATATTTGCTTAAAAGTCCTTCAAACTACGTGTTAAGCACACTTCAACCCTCCCAAATGCTTGCTCAACTTCAATTATCCCCATACCAACTCCAGTTCCGTTAAGACGTTCTTAGATGTATACGGCATGCAGGTTAATTTCATGATGTAAAAACAATTTAGACATTAACGAGTACTCGAAAATTCTAATGATTTCGATTACAAGCCGTTTCAAATTCTCAAGCGTTCAAATTGGTTTGTGTTAAGAACAGAGGACTCCTTGGGAAATTCCAAAGTTGCGAATTTCTTGCATAAGGCTCCCGTTTGATACGTCGAACTTCCATTCGCCGGCGTATCGAATGCACAAACACAAACAAAGATTTCTGCTCATTAAACAGACCTAAAAACAAAGTATACTTTGATATATTCAAGAGGAGATATTTTTCTATGTCGCGTAATATATATGCTCAAAACCTCAGTTATATCCTCATGCGACAGCACTAAAATTTTCAGTGTTAAAAATGTTTTGCAAACCTGAAAAGCATCCGCAAAGTATCTTTACTGTATAGTCTCAAAATATTGTGAAAATGAAAAGATTTCTCGGAATACGCCGAGAAGAAAATGACACTTGAATCGAAGCTTCTTTTGTATTCATTTTAGTTATAATGGCGTTGACATTACAACATTGTTAATAGCCGCATTATATTTTGTAAGAACTCTTTTATTTGGTGTTTTGCATTCACCAAATATAATTCAAAACTTAACAATGTTATAATCGCAAGCTATTGGTGGGTTTCACCATACTCCAGAGTGATTTGAGTGGGCCGGCAAATGATAGGAAATTGTGCATATTTGCTAGGAAATGCAATACTAATAAAGTATTTAAGCCTTATGTGAATATTACTACTTTCTACCTTCTTGACGAAGGGAGTAATAAAATATGCTAAATACTTTTATTTATATCTTCAAGTAACATCTTTCATCTATAGATCATGTGCACACAAGCTGTTTTAAAGAATCTACCTATACACCCACCTTATAGACTCTTGCATCACTTTACACAAGGTATTTTTGATGCCAGAAGTTATGCTGGCAATAGTATCAACAAAAAGCTTGGGGTGGAGGTCTTGTGATTTGGTTATTTTTTTATTTATGACTATATTAGAATATGGAAATTTTGGATTAGACATTGTTGAATGTTTTTATGTATTAAGAAGACGCCTGTTCTGGCGTTAACTCCGGCGCACGTGCCAGTCTTCAATATAGAGCTTCTGAACATAAACAATACATTATAATAACTTGTAGGTACACCACGTAAGTATTAAATACTGCAAAGCTTTCGGTCCGTTAACCCGGACCTTCATCAGTGCAATTACTTGAATTCAAGTAATTGCACTGATGAAGGTCCGGGTTAACGGACCGAAAGCTTTGCAGTATTTAATACTTACGTGGTGTACCTACAAGTTATTATAATTACTAAAGTCGCCATGCAATCATACAAGAAAATTATAAACAATACAGTTCATATTCGCATTTAGATGCCTTGCGAACCTCGTACTTTAAAAAGTATAGAAGTTAAATCGTTCAAAAATGTAAATAAACGGCATCGGATACATTCGCTTTGTCTTACACTTTGCCTTTGGAATTCGCGCTTATATAGTTATATTAAATCTTCAATCCTGTGCAAACAACGACGAGTCAAAGCGCCCATACACGACCACATCATCTTGTTAAACGGCGAAATAGCAGCGATATTACTAAAATAGGACCGGAATCTACGTGTATTAAATATATTCTGAACTGAGATTGACAGGGTTCAATGAAGCAAATTGAAGTTCTTTACGGCTAGGTTGAAATTGGTAGGGGCATGACAACCAAGCAATAAGAATTGATATAAGGCACCAAATGATATAATTTTGGTGTTTACAAGGCCAGTCATTATTTATGGCAGGAGTGGGGCTGAGGAGAAAATATTTTAATTCTTAAAATTTTCCAACCCCTCTTTTTATGTGCTGAGAAAAACGTTTACACCACTTCTAGGCAATGAAAAATAGTTACCTTTTATAAGGTTTATTTATAACAAGCATTATAACATTTGTATAAGCTTTGAATGCTGATTGTATATGGGGAAGAGCTATGTATATATATGTTGAATCAATGCAAACCATCCATGCATGCAGTCACTTTATAGATAGTGACTTATTAGATTGTACAGTTCATGTTAAAAATTTTATGATGAAAATATTTATACTGTTTTTTTTCTTGTCCCATCTTTCACTTTCTCATATCTTACCCACCCAATACAATACAAATTCTTACCCCACATTTTCCCTTCTTCTCCCACCCAGGCTGGTCAGATGCCTAATATTAATGGTCTTGAAGTCTCCCCAAAAGTGTAAATAATATGTTGAATGGTTACATGTTTCAAATAAGCTATTCACATTTAGAGCAAGAGGGTTTTATATCTCCTTACAAATCAATAATGTCAAAACATAAGGACTTTCATAATAGGACTGCATGCATGAACAATTACAATAACTGTTCGTAAGAAATAAAAAAAAACTGTACAATTTTGGCAGCTAGCGGGACAATTCGTTTTCTCATATGAACGCGTTGGTAAAAGTAACACACGACGATATCATAGGTAAGCGAGACGTCCCGGTAAGCGGGGTCATAAGAACAGGTTAATTAACTTTCTCATCAACGAATCGCAACAGACCTTGTTCGAGCTGCTACGTGACCCGACGTTTTAGCATTTATATTTTCATTATTTTAAGAGCAACAGTGACTCGGTTGTTTTTAACTCTAAGTGCCTTTTGTGCCTTTTACTAAAAGTGGTGATAAAAATCATGGCCATAAGCAAGTTCATACAAGAAATATGCGACGATATACAAGTGAAGAGCGGTTTAAAGATAAATCGCGAACAACGCACACAGCCGAGAATGGAATGGATTGCAGAGGGACAGCTGTCTAAAATGAATCCTATACATCTTCGAACGGCTGAACAAACAAAGAATGGAGAGATTTTGAGACTAAAACAGTTCAACCCAAGTTCCCTCGTTAAAGGTCGAGATAAAATTCATTGCCGTGCGCCAAGATGCTCAGCTATGATAGAGCGACTTCCATCTCGCGATATGAGAACAAGATTTGTTTCTCTGCGATGAGCACCGTAAAACTGTGACAAATCTGGTTTATGAACGCTGCGCAAAAGAGAATGTCACCGTTGATCCCGCAAAATTCGAGAAGAAAGATTTTGATGGCTATACAGTTCTGATCAGCGAACTTGAGAAAGCTTTCACGTATTTACACAACAAATGGTTCATGCAAAGCGTCACCGATTCCTTGTTGGCTGAGGTTTTCTTAAACACTCGAAATTTCCTCATGATTACGAATGCATTGTTAAACCCCGATCCAGATAATACAGTAACTGTGTTAAGCTCATACCTTCAAATTTTCCAGAGTTTTCTAAGTTTTTTGAACGATCCACACCTCTTGCAAAGTATGGCAACAGCCTTGAAGGAAATTATGGCCATGCTTCTAGGATTCTTTGGTATTATCTACCATTGGGTAGTCACAAACAAGCCTAAACCTGGCACTCAAATCGGAGCGGGTCTTGGTCTTATTGCTGGTTTTGCTTTTGGGTATCCTCTTGCACCAGCTTTGCTTGTGACAAGTTTATTCGTGGGCGTCATTAGTGGGAGTCTCATAGGAAGTGGGGGATATGATTGGTACAGAGAGGAACAGCAAATCCGAATGCAGCAAGAGGCAATTCAAAATAATAACAGATTAATGTCTCAGCAGTTTGGTCGACAACATGAGCCCCATGATTTGCTCAGCGCTCCAGCCAATGCGTCTGGTGACCTCTCGCTCCGTGCCTTGTCAGAATTATAAACCTACAATTCTACAAAGATGTCTTTTTACATTACTATAAAGTTGCCATAAATTAAATTCCATTATCGTATATTTAATCATAAATTAATCAATCTAATATCACAAATATACAAAATGTTTAACCATGTTAAGTAAATAATTCATAAATTACAACAAAAAACTATAGTTACTAGACTACTAGAGTTAGAATTAAGAATTAAAGCAGGTTTTTATTTAGTTGCGTGTTCTTTTGTACGATAGCTATACGACTTTTTGATCTTAGTAAAATCAACTTTGAAGCCTGGGACAGGCATATAGGCTAGCACTGAAACACAGCTGAAATTCAATGTATTTAATGTATAACGTTAATTTTAATATTTGTAAACTAGGCTATTCGGCCTATTCCAGCAAAAAGGTCACGTTTAAGGGCATTGTTCATAGCGTGTATTGACAGTATTCAGTACAGACATCTTATTAATTTATAGGACCCACAGTAATTGGTGCCGCACTGTTGTGGTAAACCTGCCATGAATGCATGTTACTGGCGAAGTTAAAATAAGTAAATAAATGAAAAAATAAAAAAATGTTGTTCACTGATTCACTTGCACGCACACACACGCACAAAAACAAAACACAAACACAAGTACAGTCAATGCATGATTTTTAATGATTCTACAGTTAAACTTTGGAAAGGATGGCCAGTAATTTAAAGGTTATCACTTTAATGTTGTCCATGCACTTCAGTGTGTCCAGTTTTTAATCCTAAACAAGAAAAAAGTGCAACATGTAACTTCTGTGCACAAAAGTTCCTTGGGAAATTACCAAACTTGCTCACACAAGAAACGGAAATTCTTCCGACAGACAAAGCCTTATTTTTTACTTCAATGATAATAATTATGAACTCATGATGATGCGGGAATCTTCTGTTCTTAAAACAAGTGTAAACCAAGCTTTGGCACACGTACGCAGTACTTACATGAAGTGGTATACTTATCCACGTTAAGAACGTCTACGACGACGATTACGTCTACGTCTTCTGCAAAATGGCTTGCTCATGCGCTCAAAGCGTATGTAGGCCAAAGGATATGCCTGATCTGCGCCACTAAAAAATTCCATATTTGATATTTTTGTTCCTCTATGATTTTTTGAACAGTATTATATTATTCGGGTCGAAATTTAATACGCATATACAAATATTCATCAAGAATCAGAAATTACTACAAATGTGTACACCTTTGTATATAGGACGAGATGTTTTGACTTTCGAAAATGTTTTACCCAACGCACGTTACTCAGTTTTGTAGCCACAAATCAGATCTATAAAAATGTATCTTGGATATATTTATACTTTTATAAGGCGTGTGTATTTTCACCTTAAAAAAATAGTTATTGTATATAGAAAATTGTTGTCACTTTTCACGATCAATAAAGACAATAATAATAGTATAGCGACTGATCAGTAAATCATTATACTCAATTTGCGAGGAATGGAAAGCGGGTACGGGGAGGAGACAGCTAGGTACAGCTAGGTACAAGTGGTGTTTTCTTTTTCTCGCGCAAATGACTACTAACGATGGCTCTGGTTAAATATCCCAAGCTAAATGTAAAAAACTGCATTTATCCCACTACGTATAGTTACCGTTAGATGATTAAGGGGGTTTGGGGGTATCCTCTCTAAGAAAATTTTGAAGTTTTAGAGTGCAGGAAATGCGATTTCCTGCGTTTTGGGGGTGAGATTTCTGCAACATGGAATATATATTGCATTACCTAAACTATGAATAACCTAAGAACGTTTTCTGAAAGAGGACTATATACTTCCAACAACAGTTTAATTTCATTCTTGTAGCTTTTTTGGGGCCCTTGCAACCCTGGATCGCCGGGAAAATTGTTCCCTTTGAACCCCGCCCTCTGGGCGGACCTGCCTTTACTTCAAGTCTTCAATTTCTAAATGTTCCCATCACCCTACAATTTTCTTGGGAGAAGCTTTATTTCGTTGCATTGCAGGGGTGCCTTATTGGGCCACGCCTTTTGATTTCTAAGGCGTCGCGTTATATATTTTGCTCCAATAGCTTATAATATAAGCTTTACAGGCATTTTTATTTATGGGGCCTCGCTTTTTGGAATGACGTTATTTTATTTGGGGCCCTCTTTCTGTCCCCCCACGCGCCGAAAAAAAATACTGAGAACTGAGAAGAGCGCGGGGCCTCCAAAGCGCGGGGCCCGTTGGCGGACGCCCTTTCTGCCATATGGTTATTAATCCGGCCCTGTGTCAGGCATAAAGCTTGGCTTTCACTAATCACCTACAGTTGGCGATGTATTGTCAGTAATCGGCGACAAAGAACATTTATATTCATTATAACAAAGCACTTTATTTCTCCAGTCATCACCGACAATCCACCAGGCTGGACTTTTTGATCAAACGAAATTTTTCGCCTGATCTTCTTTTCGAATGTGACCAGTCCAGGAAATTCGCTGCGGTCAATTCGCACAATTTTGTGCGATTGAAAATTTCCGCTTAGTGAAAAAAACCCGCCCTAAAACGAATGTATAACAACGTATTTTTCCACTTGTTCGCGCGATAATCATTATCGTCCTTGTCTTGTTTTCCAAAATTGTGCGGTGTAACGTGTTGTCAATGAAATTTCTCTGTCCCCTCCTCATATGACATACGAAGCATTAGGGCCGCAATCGCGTTAAATTCCATCAACCTCACTTCTATGTTGTTGTGACGTAAAAGGTCTATTCGATTCAAACAGATTATTTTGCAAGAAGATTTCTTTCTTCTAACCTTACTGGTAAAAATTCTATTTGTTTCTCACGGAAACATATATACGAACTTCTAACCCCCGGAAATAGAACCTAATAAAACATCACCGTTCTGCCTTAAGTGGCCAATTGATTAAAGCAATTACGTTACGTAACAATCTCATTATGTCAAAGCTTTAATTAGTATCAGACGCTTATTTTTCTTACCGCGAGTTTTAGTGAGAAAAATGAATTTTTCCGAATATCAAGATATTCGGTTTTAAATATATAATGAACCACTTGGCTTCCTTCGCCTCCAACATATGGACGCTCCTCACTGGTGAGTTTATTAATGAGTTTAATATCATATAGTCTTGGGTTCATGGGACAGGGTGACATCGAACCACATTCTTGAATCAGCGCGATTTCGCCCGCGGTAAAGCGAGACTTGGATATAAAACCAAACGAATACGATGCGAAAATCTTTCAAATAAAAAAAACAAAAACAAAAACAGCGGAACCAATTAACCAAATAATTTTCATATGGTTATGAAATCACCCGGTCCCTTTCGGAAACAGTCAAAGGGTATATAATTGTGAAATCTATTTCAGTATTCGGCAACATAGAGCTTCATTTAAAATTTTTAATGATTAAATATGCAGGATTTTTTCGCGTAGTCTGTATTTTTATTTTGGGTTAGACATTGGATTGTCTTTTGGATTGTTTATGACGACAGTAATTAAATAGAAACATTTGCGTTGCTTAATTACTGCATTAGCCAATCAAATTAATTAGAATAAAGTTGATCAAGCAATTAAATATAAAGAACAAAATGATGGGCCAGTCAAATGCTTGGAACAATTTCGAGAACCAATCACAGCGCATGGTGACGTGTTACAAAGCTAATAGCCAATCATATTGCATGGAACCTTAAAGAACCAACCAATCATATTTCACCAAACAAAACTGGAATGTTGCAATGTGTTTGTTTGTTTCGTCACTTGTAACTGACGCTGACGCACCTAAAGCTAGGTTTGATTTAGCCAATCAGATTGCATGGAACGAAATATGCCAGCCAATAGGATAAGTCGGATTGCATGGAATAAAATAAATTAGCCAATCAAATTACCATAGAACAAATATGCAAGACTTCTATGTTCGTAATGGTGAAATTTCGCAAGGTAGGTGAAGTTTTTGTAACTTGTCGCGCGAATTCACCGAAGTTTGGTTTTTTGGAAAGCAGAAGCTGGACAGCGTGATGCCCTTGGAACTTTTTAAAGAAATAAATGTTTTCTGAACTTGTGTGTGTTTCTTGTTTGCTTTGGGGCAAGAAAGGGAGCGGTGGAGAACAGTTTTTATGTTATCGAGACTCATTGGCAATATGGTAAAAACGATTGAAACTATGGCGTATTTGTTTTGTTTTTTTAATGGAAACTTTTTTTGGTCGTATCTGTTGAACGTTGGTACTTTACTGGCTTCCTGCTTTAGGGTTTATGATAATATATATCCAACAGTGAATGCATGTAGTCAAATTACACTGGTATTTACAATAGCAATTTTTTTATGAAAAGAAAAGCTTCATCTTGCTTGCCGAAAACGTTCACTGAGAGCGGTCGTTCCATATCAATGACGTATTCTTGCTTACTTGATGACGTTTATTGTCGTTTTCAAAATTCCAGATGCACGTGCATGTGTGCAACACTGAGCTATATATTATTATATAGATCAGTGGTGTGCAATCAAAGCAATTTAGTTCCCAGAGCCCTGAATTGAGAATGAGCATGAATTGAACATGAGTAATTAAGCTGCGTCATCAAACATCAACATTCAACGACGAATATTCTATATTCTCACTGTTCTAAACTTCTAATCATAGTATTGACTGTATGCGGAGCGGATTTTCATAACTTCCAGCTATCTTAATTTTTGAAGGATGATTTATTCGAAAATTAAAACCGAACGTGAAGGGCTTGAAGGCAAGGCATTTCTTGGGCGTCATTTTCAGTCCCCCCCCCGTACGCGCGGTCGATAATTTTCTTAAATATTTCGCCAACCGCTTCCGAAAAAAATTTCAGTGGAAAGTTGAATTCATGTGGTTGAATGCTTGGAATCATTTTGAATATTAATCAAATTCACAGTAAAAGACGCGATATTTGAAGGGAAGAAAGGATTTTTTCCGTATATTAAAAAATTATATGAAAAAGCCTTTAAAGCTCATGCAGGTCAGTCAGTAAAATTAAAAACACGAATATAATGTTATGAATTCCAACTCAAGTCGACAAAGCAAAACAAAAAATAGATTCACAACATACAACACAAAGTTAACCTAAAAAAAGCTTAATAAATTGAATGAAAGGAACTTCAAAAGTCTTCAATAAATTGAATGGTGGTGCTATAGTTTTCGGATCACTTTTAAATCCTGATCAACCATAGGCAGCCCAACAATCAGGTTTTTTGGTTTTTGATGAGACAAGACACTCTTGCCAGTCTCAATATATTTTGACCGCGCGCTGCATTACGTACGTCACTCGGGTCACGTTTATAGTATATAATTATGTAAGGTTGGCAAGAATATTTTATTTTCAATATACATCGTTTAAATATGATCAAAATTTTAACATCTATTTAATAAAATACGCCAATATTTTTTTTTCAATATACATCGTTTAAATATGATCAAAATTTTAACATCTATTTAATAAAATACGCCAATAAAATAACAGCCCCTAAGTGTAGGGTAGT
Source organism: Dendronephthya gigantea (assembly GCF_004324835.1). Taxonomy (NCBI): domain Eukaryota; kingdom Metazoa; phylum Cnidaria; class Anthozoa; order Malacalcyonacea; family Nephtheidae; genus Dendronephthya; species Dendronephthya gigantea. Next base: position 40,896 of record NW_021163420.1, read on the forward strand.
TTTACTAAGTTTGTACGTCGTTTTTTTTGCAATGAAACGCGATTAAAAAATGAAAATATGCGAAGAGTTGTGTAATGTGGTGTATAATAATGCCACAAGTACAGTCTAGCAAGTTTAAGAAAATTTTTGCCACCTCAAATTAATGGATGTTGTAATGTTCCGAGAGTTATTTACATGATATACGCTGCTCTCTGACATGTGATTTAGTTTCTGTGTATTCATCAATGATAAAATATAATAATATGGTCCGTAACTATTATTTGGAATATATCTGTACAGTAATTACACCCGATAAGCTTCAATTGTACCTGCATTAATTCATGAAAAATGCATGTAGGATTCCATTTCAAAACTTTTAAGCAATCATCTACACCACATCAAATTAATGTTTACCTTCTGCCCTGCTGTTTATACAATACTTATAATATATAGGCAAGCAGTTCTAGAATATAAAATCCAACATTAGTTTCCAATGTCCGATATATCTCGTACAAGAAAAATTATAAAAATATATTCATTCTTTTGCGTAACATCTTTCCTTGCAAAAAATCAGTAAAATAAACTAAATGTGAACAAATTCTTTGTATATGGTGAGCCAAAATGTTGGATCTCACTGGCATTTGCTGATCCTTGTTATCTTTATGGGTTGCACTATGTTTTTTTGGAGTTGGCTGGCTGACTATCACTGTTGGCTTCTCATTCACACTAGGCTACCTCTATGGCAACACCAGGGCAAAACCTCGCTGAGTAACTGGTGCTACTGCAAAGGGTGGGGCTACTAGTACTGTTTTAGGGGTACTTTTTTGTGCTAGATTATAAGATAGAAGCTTACAGTTTCTGTGAAATAATTAGCCATCAAAATCGAGATCTGCAAGATGAATCCTTGGGTCTGCAAGATGAATCCTTTTCCTTCATTTTTCTTACCATCCTTGTAAGGGTTGGTTATTCTGACTAGTTGATCTATTACCTCTTGAATTAAGATTGAAAATTGAAATTTGTATTAGTCCTTCTGGTTTTAATCTAAGCTCCGCCTGAATGTCTTGTTCAATGTCAGCATTAGGAAAATGTAACAGTATTGACAGTTAAAGACCTTTGTTTGCCCTGCCACATCTATATAGGTTGTCATGTGTCTTGCAAGCACTCCAGTATCTGAAACGCATCTTTTTATCCCATATCAGGCATACAGTATGTGTGAATTAAAACTTGGTCCTAACCGCGCTGTCCAGGTAGCAAAGAACTAGACGATCTCTCAAACTGATCAATAGTTTCATGTAGTTGATGTTCAGAAATGTATCTTGTACTGGTACGAATGGAACAATCGCTGGTTCTTGCATTTTGGCTCTCTGATAGTGTTTTAAGTATTTTCGAAGTATTTTCTTACACTCAGTTTCCACCAAACTGTTCAACGTCGTCATTTGAATCTTCCTAATCTCGCTTTCAGCCAGCGTTTCTCATAGTATTCTCCATGAAGAAGGGAGGTCTGGTTGTTTGGTTGGTCTTGTTTCTCATTGACATCAACTTTCGTATCAGACTATTATTTATACTGACTGTAAAGTGTTCCAGAAAACTCAAGATTACCGTCGTTTCTTGCGAAGAACCGTGGGGATGATAACCTTAAACCATACTCCATCATAGATACTTATTTCATCATAAAACAACAAATATACTAAGCAATGCTGCTATCTCTGGTTTAGTTAAAAGTCATTCCTGTAACAGTATATCAGCCTCGGTTTGGAAAGGTAATCAACAGAGCCTAGAAATCTTTGCACAACTTCTACCTTCTCTGCCCTTCCACATCTATCCACTCACTTTTTCAGACTCGATGTGTTTCTCACCTGGCAAGCACTACAGTATCTGAAACGACTACATTGTTTTATTTGGACCCAGCTATCTACTCTTTGATATGTTGATTTGTTGGACGATTATTCTATTTTTTACATATCTCCGATCCTAATTGTCAGGCTCTTGATCGTCCTCTCCCTCTATTTTCTTCAGTTGTTCAATCGTGGCCTCGTTTAACTTTCTAGCTTTCTCAAGCGTGCAATCTTCCTCGCGTGAATTAAACCCTGGTCCTAGTCGCACTGTCCAGGCAGCAAAGAACCAGATGATCTCTGAAACTGATCAATAATTTCATGTTGTTGCTGTTCAGAAATATATCTTGTACTAGTACGAAGTGGAAAAATGGCTGGTTCTTGCTTTTTGGTTCTTTGATGGTGTTTTAAGTATTTTCGAAGTATTACACTCAGTTCCCACCAAACTGTTCAACGTCGTCATTTGAATCTTCCTAATCTCGCTTTTAGCCAGCGTTTCTCATAGTATTCTCCATGAAGAAGGGAGGTCTGGTGGTTTGGTTGGTCTTGTTTCTCATTGACATCAGCTTTCGTATCAGGCTATTATTTATACTGTCCGTAAGGTGTTCCAGAAAACTCAAGATTTCCGTCGTTTCTTGTGAAGAACCGTGGGGATTACAACCATAGATACCCCACCTTGGATATTTATTTCATCATGGAACAACAAATACTAAGCAATGCTCCTATCTCTGCTTTGGTTCGAGCTGTATTCCTGTAAACAGTGCATCTGCCCCTGTTTGGCGAGGTGATTAACAGAGCCTAGAAATCTTTGCACAACTTCTACCTTCTCTGCCCTGCGACATCTATGCATTCACTTTTTCAAACTCTATGTGGTTCTCACCAGGCAAGCACTCCAATATCTCAAACGCATCTTCATATTCCTTATCTAGCGATTGTATGGACTCGACCAGATTACTTGCCCTTTCTACATTGTTCATTACGATCCTGATATTTTTCTTTGATATATTGATTTGTTCGAAGATTATTTTATTTCTTTACATTTCTCGAAACTTAATCGACAGGATCTTATTCGTCTTCTCCTCTATTTTCTTCAGTTGTTCAATCTTAGCCTCGTTCATACAGAACAACTTTCTAGCTTCTTAAGCGTGAAATCTTCCTCGCGTGAATCAAAGCTTTGTCCTAGCAGCACTGTCCAGACGATCTCTCAAACTGATCAATAGTTTCATGTATTTGCTGTTCAGAAATGTATCTTGTACTGGTACGAAGTGGAACAATCGCTGGTTCTTGCATTTTGGCTCTCTGATAGTGTTTAAGTATTTTCGAAGTATTTTTCTTACACTCAGTTCCCACCAGGCTGTTCAACTTCGTCATTGGAATATTGCTTCGCTTTCAGCCTGGGCTTCCGATAGTGTTCTTCATGAAGAAGAGAGGAAGTGCATTGCAAAAATAGTTTTAATAACTTTTTCTTGATATGGTTATGGTGCTGAAAGCTTACTGGGCGATAATGAAATATTTGACCAACATAGCTTTTAGTACACTTCCACTGAACAATAATCTCCTGAATCTTAGGGTGTATCTGGTGTAGTGATGCAGTAATAGTGACAGTACGTAATCCCCTAAAACATTTGTAAGTACTGTACCTTCTTAGACTGGTGTTATCAAGGCACATTACTTCTTCTTAGACTGCTGGTGTTATCAAGCATTACTCTGCTTCTTAGACTGCATGGTTTTCAAGAACATTACTCTGCCTTCTTAGTCTGGTGTTATCAAGCACATTACTCTGCCTTCTTAGCTGGTGTTACAACATTACTCTGCCTTCTTAGACTGGTGTTATCAAGACACATTACTCTGCCTTCTTAGACTGGTGTTATCAAGACACATTACTCTGCCTTCTTAGACTGTGTTATCAAGGCACATTACTCTGCCTTCTTAGACTGGTGTTATCAAGCACATTACTCTGCCTTCTTAGACTGTGTTATCAAGACACATTACTCTGCCTTCTTAGACTGGTGTTATCAAGGCACATTACTCTGCCTTCTTAGACTGTGTTTATCAAGCATTACTCTGCCTTCTTAGACTGGTGTTATCAAGACACATTACTCTGCCTTCTTAGACTGGTGTTATCAAGCACATTACTCTGCCTTCTTAGACTGGTGTTATCAAGGCACATTACTCTGCCTTCTTAGACTGGTGTTATCAAGACACATTACTCTGCCTTCTTAGACTGGTGTTATCAAGACACATTACTCTGCCTTCTTAGACTGGTGTTATCATACATTACTCTGCCTTCTTAGATGGTGTTATCAAGACACATTACTCTGCCTTCTTAGACTGGTGTTATCAAGACACATTACTCTGCCTTCTTAGACTGGTGTTATCGAGACCAGTTTCTTTCTAATGCACGTGATTGAGCAAGGCGGTATGACCCGAAGTTATTTGCACCTGCATCTGTCGAGCTAAAATTATATGCATCTAAATTAGCGTGTTACGATCTTCGTATCACTCATCTATAGTTTCGGTGCTTGGTGTGGCTGAGGATATGGTCATCTCTGACGTACAGAAAGGTTATATGAGAGATATTTCACCGTACGCAGGCTTCCATGGTTTCCATTGCTGAAATCTTGTTTACATTTCGCAGACTTGTAAACTTATCCTGGTTACTAACTTTTCATCGTCTATCCACCACCACCACCACCACCACCACCACCACCAACTCCACCACACCACACAACACCAACACACCAACACCACCACCACAACCACCACCACCACCACCACCATCATCGCATTGTTTTTTGCCATGTGACGTAATAAAAGACGGGCCACTCTATCTTCAATTCTTAAAGTTCTGCGTGTACTCACTAGCAGCTTCGTTGCTTCTGAAAAGCATCATCTTAATAGCTCAGAATTCCACGCAAATTATGAACGTAATTTAGGAAACGTACAAACAGCATTTTATCGATTCTCTGGCATCAATTACGTAGTAACTAGTGCACTTCACGTTAATCGTCGTGTTTGGATGATGCAAGGTCTGGATTTCATCTTGAACAGCAGACGAAACGTTTTCAGCAAACTTCATTAGCGATCTTCTCGTTTAGATTCAATCCCTTTAGTCGAAACTCAGAAAAGGCCTAAGCTTAAAAAACTATTAAACCTTATCCACGCGTTTGATCACAGTTCTCAATTTTATATTTAGTAGACTTAATTAAGTTTGAAATGTTTTACAGAACAACCACGATTCATTTGCCAAATTAAAATACGAGAATCTACAATCTAAGTCCACAATCTAAAACTTCTATGTTGGCCGGAGCACGTCATTCCATCATGCTCTCCGCGATATCACTGACAAAAAAATCAACAACGCTTTCCTCACAAACATGTTCTTCAGCTGTTGTTTGATTTAATTTTTGTAAATTTCTTCCACGCAAAGTTCTGAAAGCACTCGACGCTTTTGTACGTAGGAACGAATTTTGAAACAGGGCGAATTTTGTACATACCCATAACTCACTTCGTCCATTTCACGAAATCTTCCTCTCTGCATGTCTTTTTCCTGACTCAACCTTGCAGCTGGTTGCTTTCATTTATATACAGAAGAATATTTGCTCCATGCGGTTTTTACGTTTTTTTATGTTTCATTTCCTATTTTTGCTCAGTATATTATAAACACCAAAAAAGATAAAGTTTAAACAAGTCTTTTCATGACAATTATCAAGACTAATTATCACGAGTAAAAACTACTACTAAAATTTCTGCAATCTGATTGGCTACGCTACGACTCCGTGCGATTTTTCCTACTCCTGAAAATATTGTTTTTTACATGTTTTTTTCTAAAAAATTACCAACATGGCTCTTGATTTCTATGTTAAGATAAACGTCGCTCTCATTCCATAATAGGAGCCTTAGGATACACCAAAATCTACGACGCGGACGTGAAGTAATACTGTCTTCATTTCCACAGTTTCACAACAGGGATCGGCTGTTCAAAAGCTGGTTAGATTAACCCTAGCTGGGTTATAGCAAATCTTTACATTAATTTTTCTAATCACTTGTTTACGAAGTTGAATATCTTTTTTCATGAATATTTTCTGGACCGATGGAAGTAACATTTTCTAAAGTTTTAAAACGGACGGTCGTTCAGAAGCACATGAACTAAAACACTGGATTAAAATTTAAATGTCTTTAACCTCAATACAAAGATACTGTTTACAACTACATATTGAGTGCATAATATCCAAGTTGATTCATTCAAGGGAGACGTTAAGAGTGTTATTAAATTTTGACTTGTCCACACTCCACAGTTTAAGCTAAACGAGCTTGATACAACCGGCCCCAGGTAGTCAAACAGTAGATTATTTCTACATTTTTGACTTGGAAACTATAAGATTCTCGTTATTACAGGTGATAACAGTGATGGTGCCCGTTTAGATCTTGATGATATTGAGAGAGGCCAAGGGTAAGTTTAGGCCTAGAAACTACATTGGATTAATATTACCGTGAACGTTATGCGACCTCGGCTTATATATCGCTATTTTTCTGGCAAAATAATTTGCTTTGGTGATTTTTGTTTCTTCAACTGCAAGTCGGAACCATTTTCTTCTTATCATACCTCGATTAAAACTGTTCACGCATTTGTTGTTAACCAGCAATATGGTGTGAGAAACGTAAATTTTAAAATTTATATCCGTGACCATATTTCGAACAAATCTGTTTATGTTGACATACCTGAAATTCGACATCTTCATTGTCAGCGTGGTGTATGAGTAGAGGTATTGCAACAGTCTGCTATATTGAGTTAAATAATTCAAAATATCAATCTTACATTTGCTGACGGTATTTTATCAATTTTTCACGCAGTCATGCCGCTCGTAGAACATCAGATCCAAGAGAACAATTTGTGGTATACGAAAACGTGAGTAGCTACATGTATACTTAGAGGAGAAAGCGCATGTATAACAACTATCTTTAGTCTAGTGAAGACAAGCAAATATGGTTTGGACAATTTGATACAGAGAATACAAGCTTTATAACAATCCAGTAAAAATCGCAGCAACTATAGCAATATAATCCGATTTAAAGTAATGTTAGTATAACTAACAAGCCAAATACCATTTGTTGCGCGACAAAAGTGTTTATTAACAATTTAATACATATTTACATGAAAATAATAATTAATTAATTCGGTCAGCCATTTTGCTTTTTCTTTGGTTTTACTATCCATCGTATATGAGCTGATATACGGTGGGTATAGCTCGACCAATCAAATTGCGGAATAGCTCATATACAGTGAGTAGCTATACTATAACAATTTATACATATTACAACAATGATCATCGACAAGCGACAAGTTTGGCACAACATCAGGCAAGTATTTTACAAACGTCTTAACGATATTTTTTGTCTAGAATCTTTATTCTTTCTTCACCGTTGCTTTACAGCGTCGTGTTTTTTCTTAGCTATTAGTGATCGAGTTTGAGATGCACAAAATCTACGAAGACTCTTTTTCATAAACAAAGTCAGAGCCGTATGTAAAACAAATTAATACTGGTTTCCTAACACACGTTTTTCATGTGACGTCCGCGTCGTAGATTTGGTGCATCTTAAACTCGCTATTTAATTGATGTGGACTGGCCATGACACCGCGGTGAAAGCTAGCACGCATGCGCAATTGGTAGAGTTTATGAACGCCATTTGACGTCAGTGTGAAAGGATCTATTATTGTTCTTTTGTTCGATTAATGTTGACTACTTGGTTTGATGCGGTAGCTTCCAGCCAGAAATGTTCCTCTTTAAAATTAAATGCTAGGAGAAGGATGAGTAATTCCAGTATTGGAATAGCACATTTAGCTACATATACCGCACTGTGAACCAGTGAAATCTTGTGTTGTTGATATTATATAGAGCTTTAGGTTGATTACGAGTGAGTAATGCCCCTTGGGATAGGATAGATCGCGGGATAAAGTTTTGGATTATTTGAAAACATGATGGAGAATCCCGTATCGTTGTTGCGAGTGAATCTTGTCGTTCCACTCAACTCGTAGTCAACTCTAAAGATCTCTATTTTCACAGGAGTGTGAGGTCCGCTTTGAACGAGTCCGCTTCGAACGACGACGCAGTGTGCCAATATTAAGCGTCGACGAATCGGCAAGAACCGAACCGGAAGCCACTACTGTCCGACGGAGGTACCGACGTTGCCCAAGACCACCAAGCAACCCCAGGAAACCTAAATAGTTCCGGCTAGATTTCCAACAAACCGACCTGTACCATCCAACGGAAACTCACAATCAATTGCCACAAGTCCAGTTAATCAAATTGTTACAAAGAACGGTGGTTTGGATTTTGGTGAACCACCAAAACTCTGTAACCTAACCCATCGGTTGACAACACCGTCACCCCAGTAAACAAGAAGATCTTGGAATTTTCCAACGATCCTGTTGAAGAAACTGGTGAAACCAATCCACTTGCCAAGTATTTTTCAACGCGAGGAAATACATCATCTACCTCAAAGGAAGCGGCTACTCCAACACCGTCACCCCCAGTAAACAAGAAGATCTTGAAGCCTTTTCCAACGATCCTGTTGAAGAAACTGGTGAAACCAATCCACTTGCCAAGTATTTTTCAACGCGAGGAAATACATCATCTACCTCAAAGGAAGCGGCTACTCCAACACCGTCACCCAGTAAACAAGAAGATCTTGGAAGCCTTTTCCAACGATCCTGTTGAAGCAACTGGTGTAACCAATCCACTTGCCAAGTATTTTTCGACACCAGCTCCGGAAGTTAAAACAACTGTTAAGGTTGAGAAATTTGTTGAAGTTAAAGCACCAACTTCAACCCTTCCACCAGACGAATACGTCGTTGAACAAGTTGTTGAAAACTTAGTTCAAGGAGTTGAAGTTGAAGTTGGACCAACATCACCAACTTCGACACCTCCACCAGACGAAAACATCTTAAGGTCCGTTGCAAAAGATTTAGTTCAAGCAGCTATTGAGACCAGCAAAGAAGAGTTAATATCCGAGCAAATATCGCGTTTTGATTCATCTGCCTCTCAAGTTAAGAAGTTTGTAGAAGTTCAGGCGTTATTATTAAAAACGTCGACTTCGACCGTTCCACCAGACGAATACATCTTGAGGGCCGTTGCTAAAGACCTAGTTCAAGCAGCTATTAAAGCAAGTCAGGTGGATTTATTCTCCGAAGTAACATTGTTAGACAGCTCCTCCTCAGATCAGCCTTGTAAGAATAAGATGTCGAACAATCAACACTCGTCGGCACACGAGTTCTTTGACAGCTTTGGTTCATCCGATTCCGGCACTGCACCCTTTCATCGTGTTGACCACAGTTTCTTTACGCCTAACAAGAATCAAACATCGTTCCCGGCCTTGCCACCAACATCGAATGTAGCCAAGCAACGTTTCGTATCGCCAGCGACAAACGCTCAAAATTTTGAATCAGCAAATCTGAGCGCGTATGCACATCCACGTCAAAATGTAGGAGACCACGCAATGTCGATGCAAGAACCATCATATGGGGCACAGGAGCAATATTCAACAGCTCAACTCTTTAGTGAAGCTTGTGCTTCAACTACTAAAGAAACACCTCATGCCAAACAGCTCTCGGATGCTGAGAACCATGCAACATTGACTCCACCATCTTACGGGTCAAATTTGCCAGAACAGCCTTCTGCCCATACTGGAAACGACCTGTTTAACGTGGCAAAATCATCTACTCCTGGTGGTGGAACGTCACAGTTGTTTTCCGGGCAGCACCAGAAAGATCCTTTCAAAGGTTTTAGTTCTAGTCAGGAGGAGAGCCGAAGATTTCCTTCTTTTGTAGCAGGAGATGGAGTGCCTGGTTTTTCGATCAACACCGATGCACAACATTCTTTTCAGCATACAGAAGCATCAGAGGAAGAACCTAAAGTAGGGAAATGGCCTTTCGACCACAGTGAATCGGCAGCATCTCAAGTTGAACCACCTTCCAGTCGAGACCAAAACACCTACCATGCATCTTCAGCTCAAAACTTGCACGCACCGCCATCGAGTTCAACTTTTCCTGATTTCGACCAGAAAAATTATTCACTTGGGGACACAGCCACAGTATCTTCTGATTCAGCTATGGCATTCAGTGGTATTCCTAGACCCAATACCGTATTGGGTAACCAGAGTAAGACTTCTGGCGAAACATTACCAGGCCAAGACGTTGTTGAAACTTACGATCCAATTGGAAAACAACCAGTTGAACTTGCCAGCAATTTATATCCTACACAACACAACGCTTTTCCAGCTGTTCAAACTACAACTTCTGGTCTATATCCACCAGCAATGGTGAATGATGCTATTGACCAAGCCGCTGGTCCATCGTCGCAGAGTGTAACGCCGGCTTCGACCCACCAGGTTTAACAACCAGCAAACCAGTAGGTCAAAGCGGCTCCTTGTACCCACCGGGAATGGATCTTGGGGAATCAAGCAAATTTCCACCGTCCAATATCAAGCGTGATGTAAATCGGCACATTTGCCTCCGCCATCTTTAGAGATGATGAACACCACCAACAACAATGTTGGTGAACGTTTTTCTCCTGGGCACAATCTTTTGCCAGCCACTAAACCTGCCGGTCCAAGTCAAGGGTTCTTTATGGAAGACGGCCAAAAGTTCTTGGCACAGAATCAAATTTATCTATTTTCACCAGCTGGTGCTGGGACGTCAACAGAGGACCCGCTGAGAACCAATCTGCGGCACAGTTGGCACAAAGAAAACTTGCTCCATCCCTCACGTCTGATAATCCCGCTAATTCTGAAGCGTCTCAGCCTGGATTTTCTATAAACAACGAGGAAATAATCAGGCTTTACGTTCAGACGTTGTACAACCTGATACACCGCAGTTGGGACCAAGCAGCGTGGTACCTTTTACTAGTAAAGAGCAACTGCCCAATAACCATCAAACAGCATGGCAACCGGCTACTCAGCCATTTGGTTCGCAGGCATCAAGCGACGATGTCAAAGCTGAACCAACTCAGTGGGACGTTATTGATCCTCACGGTACTCCACGGAATACCCAACAAGCATCAACATTGCAACAAACAGGTGGACCAGTAAATGTGGGTGAAAAGTCCAACGGGATTTTTTATACTCACCCATCGTCAAACGATCAGTCAGCACAATTTGGTAACCATGGTGCTAGCACTATCGGTTCAGCCAATCTTGAACCCGGTTTACCTAACTTGGACACCATGTCCGCTCGTGACGATGAATCTCGTGATGGTAATTCACTGTCAGGTCACCAGCAAGTTCCGGCATTTGGTCACGAACGAGTGAATTCACTCAATACAAGTGATCCCAAATTTGATACACCTCCGGCTAACACAAGCACCAACATCTCCAATGATGACCTAACATCGGGGAACCAGCAACCATACTCCAGTCAACATTTGGGCCCTTCGGTTACCATGTTTCCTGTTGGTATGGCACCACAGAACACCAATAAAGCAACTATTGCTTCGTCCGAGACCAAAGGGAGGCAACAACTGGATACCGTCGACCCGAACCAGCATCCGTCGGCCTTTATGCCAGTGAAGCCAAACTCCCCGAGCTCCCAAGACTACGAAGAAAGAGTTCGACACTTAGAATCTCCGCTTCGTTCGCCAGTACAGCGCGAGAAAAAGGAAGCTTTAATTCAAAGTGCTAAAATTCATACTTCTCTCTGGGACAATGATCCTCATTAGGCCATACCTGGTCTTATTGTCCAAACAGGGAATCGTGGAAATCAGTTTGTTCCAGTTTCCAGCCATGACCAAGTTAATCGCCATGGATTCGACAACAGTTCTCAAAGAGCTATGAATGTGCATGGCCAACCGCCAGAATAGTAATCGATTCAGTGGTACTCCATCAAAGTTGCCAAATCCACCTGTGGCCTCCAGCGCCGCTCAGCAAACCCTGTTAGCAGCTGCTTCGCAGAGAAGTGATTGTGACTCAACATCCAGTCTTAGTCGCCAAAGTTCACTTGGTGTTTCAAGTTCAAATCAAGAACTCGCCAGTGGAAACCCTGTTCATGATGTTATCGACAAGCCATCTAGTCTAAACCGAGGAAATATCCAACGGTGAGTATGGTTCTCTACTAAGAATAGTGATTTTTCAAACCTCGTTCGAAATCCGTTTTCAAATGCGCGACAAACTAAGGAACTATTGTCTCACGATGGTCCAAAATCTCAAACTACTAACCATAATCTAACAAGTAACAATAATCTGAGATATCAGTAATCGTTCAGTAATTGTTTAGTTAAAGTAAAGAATATAGGAAGATTAATAAAATTCTAGGATGTATAGAGAGCGAAAGAAGTGTCAGCAGGGTAGACGCAGGTTTTTACAAGACATTAGGGAGATTTAGCACGAGGACGTGAACGTCAAAGACGACGTAAAAATGGCGAATAAATGGCGTGATGCACCCAAATATGGACATGCCACGCCATTTACTCGCCATTTTCACGTCGTCTTTGACGTTCACGTCCTCATGCTAAATCTCCCTATTGTGCACGCATTTCATAATTTTTAAATTGTTTAGCTATTTGTTGTCTTTATTATTTGTTTCTTCGGTATTAATATTCATTCTTCGTAACCTGCGTTTATTAACCGTCATTTAAAACGTTGGAGTCAACGTGGACGACTCTTGGCTTAAGAGAAAGCATGTTAAAATTAAGCGTTCATTAAGAGCTTAAAATTAAGAGTCAAGTTGTAGAATTAAAGTATTACATTAAAAATTAAATGTAATACCGATATTAACAAGTACATAACCAATGAATATAAACAGAGCTAGTGTAACCTATTAGTAAACGGCGTAAACGGATTAAAACCCATTCAGTACAAAGTTTTCATGGTGTTTCTTGGGGGCGAATTATTTATTTAGATTTCAATTTAACGGACTAGACTGTTGATACTTTTAATTTTTTAGGCCAAATGTCATCCAAGCGCCTGTAGTCAACAACATTCCTTCCTCAAACCAGATTCCTGACCAGCACTTGCAACAGACTGCCCCTACTTCTGGGACCATGACCGGTCTCCCCCAGAACTCCTTCACGCACCCTGACGCCAGCCACTCTGCAGTGCGTGCCGGGTTGCCTCAGAGCGAGCATGCTCGGATGCGTGAAGGTAGTGGTGGGGGAATGGTCCCTGAGTATGGTGGCGCAGATGGTCATGTTGGTCATCCTGTTGCTACCAGTGCTGGTTATGGTTCTGGCCAGAGTGAAGGTATGGTTTCCTCGAGTGAAGAGCAACAGCATCAGTTGTTATACCAACAGCAACAATTGCAGTACAAGCAACAACAGTACGAACAAATGCTGTTTCAAGATGAGGTCAGCTCGCAAAATCAGCACCTGCGAGGAGCACACATGAACGTACAGCGACAAAGGTCTGAACCGAATCAGTTTACTCAACAACATAATTTGCAACAGCTACAACAGTTGCAACAGCAACAACAGTTGCAGCAGCAACAACAGTTGCAGGCACAGGAGTACCAGCAGAATATTCAACATCAAAAAGTGGAAAGGTAAATGAGTTCTTAAAACCACCTTACAAGCCACCGAAAGCAGTAGTAAAGTAATAGACAATATTGCACGTAGAAGCCAATGTTTCTTGCACTAAGACTAATTGACTGCTTAGGCGAACTGGCAAGCACATTCACGAGATCATGAAATTACTGGCGAAATTTGTTAAAACACCAAATTGATCGCACATTATCCTCTCGTGTTCAACTAAAGTAATCTCTCATTTGTAGGCAAATTAGCGGGCAATACCCACAGCAAGTTAGCAGCAATGTTAATCTACAGTATTCAACCAACGATACTGATCAATGGCAGCAGCATGGCAACACTGATACACAGTATGAAGATTTTGATTCAGAGGAGGAATGCAATCGATATTATGATGAGAGCAGGAAGTGGTTCTGGTCTTTCAAAAGAGAACGGTGGATCCGTGCAGAGAAGTAAGTGCTGTTTTATTGCAGAAGTGGTTTGAATTCAGACAACAGTATTTCTCATACAAACTATTTGTTTTAAGCAGCAGGCGAGAAAGCCAGTATGATGATCAACGATATCACAGATCTGACTCGAGAAGAAGTCGCAATCGTGAGCGAAGAAGAGAGAGCCAGGGTAGAAGACGAACAGACTACAACGACCGAGCATATTATGATAAATATTATCGTGATTCTTATGATCGGGATTACCATCGCGGGGAGTCTGGCTCTAGCGGGTCCAGTGGTGATAGTCAGCGGCGTAAACAGCGGCGTGATTCTCGTTCAGGACGATCATCTCGCACCGAGTCTCCACGTTCAGTTTCATCACGATCGAGCTCGCGGGCTCGACGAAGTAACAACCGTCACTCGAAACGAACGGTCTACGACTATGAAGATTCGTAAGTTCTTAACTTTCACTGCATTCGAGAACGATTTGATGCAAATTACAAGGCTCCATTCCAAATTGGACATAGATATTGTCCTTACTGATCCAAAGCTTTTCATGGCTTATAGTTCTACATTTGTTTATGATTGAAAGAAAAGTAATAATGCTTGCAACGTATTGTTATGAATGACAAAGTTGTTTACAATACTTTTTGTGCACTCGTCGAGCGCTAAAGTCGACCTTCTCAATATTTCCCTTTCAGTTATCGCAGAGGCGAAGACTATTATGGTCGAAGTCACCAATCATCCCGTAGCTCAAGACGATTGAGCTCAGGAAGTTACAGCTCATCCACATCAAACTCTCTGGGAGACAGTATCAAGTGGGATGACCAGAACAAGCCTCATGCACTGTTTTTATTTTTATTTTATACGTTCTGGATTACGGTTGACCGAATATGAAGGAAATAAACGTAATCGGGCTGAACATGCAACTTACTCAATATAGCTAATCAATAATGTCCCCTTACCTTTAAATTTTCGTACGTATAATTACCTTGGTAAACATGTATCGAATTTCACTTGCTTCGTTGCTCCACTCCAAACAGTTATGTTCTTCTTCAACAGCATCTCGACGGTTGGGCGTGTAAGAAAACAACATAGTAAGTGTGTCAAAATGCAAAGGGTTTTCTTTAAAGGGTTGGCTTTTCAGGCAAGAGAGTACTATACAATATTAAACCTACAGTTTAAACATTATACCTCGAGATACCCCCCACTACAAGTCCAGTTATCAATGCAATGCAATATGGGAGGTATATTTTTTCCTCTTATACAATTTTCATCAAGTTAGTCAAAGTGATTAGATTACGTTTATTTCCTTCATGTTCGGATTAATCGGATTTTCAAAGCTTACAACTGCAAACCAAAAATTAATACGAACAAGGGAAAAAGAAGAGTACTAGTGTCTAAACAGCAAAGCACTCATTATTTTTTCATTTCAAACTTCAAAATTCCATGCTAAGGTATAATTTTTGTTGCCACTGACGGACGGTCCTTCGAAACGCATTATAACAGGCTGAACAGAGAACTTATATAATCATATAAGTACTCGCGATTACCTTCGTATTCATCTAAAATTAGGCTAATACGAATTCGATATTTTCTCTAACAAATTGCATTTTGTTAGTTTCTTTTGAACGCTTTAAAGCCATCATGAATACGCAGACGCTACGTCGTTGGATTTTACACGTATTCACACAAGTGACAAAACTAGGAATTTTTTATCGAGAAAACTCGAAAAATGCCCTCATAAGAGCTGTGAGAAATTTCCTGTTATCATGCATAGTCGAAAAGATTGAAATGTCACTTGATGTGTGAATATACTAGGTTAGACCACCAGGAGGATCCAATGCCATGCAGCATGCACTAATCATGCATACCTATAGTATATACCTCAACCAGCTTCCACTTGATCCTGCGACGAACCGTCTGATCCTGCGACGATCCTCCAACATCTAATTCATCACTGATCCTGCGACGTCCTCCAACATCTAATTCATCACTGATCCTGCGACGCTCCTCCAACATCTAATTCATCACTGATCCTGCGACGCTCCTCCAACATCTAATTCATCACTGATCTGCGACGCTCCTCCAACATCTAATTCATCACTGATCCTGCGACGCTCCTCCAACATCTAATTCATCATTGATCCTGCGACGCTCCTCCAACATCTAATTCATCACTGATCCTGCGACGATCCGTCTGGTCCTGCGACGATCCGTCTGGTCCAGCGACGATCCTTTAACATCTGATCCTGCAACGATACTTTAGAACAAAGATATGATATTAATTTCCAAGTCACAAATATCACTTAGATACCAGTATCATACCATACCATACCACACCATACCACACCATACCATACCACACCATCTGATCCTGAGACGATCCTTCATCATCAGATCCTGCGACGATCCTTCAACATCTGATCCTGCAACGATACTTTATCAAAATGATATGACATTAATTTTCAAGTCACAAATATCACTTAGGTAGCAATATCATACCATACCATACCATACCATACCATACCATACCATACCATACCATACCATACCATACCATACCATATGATCCTGCGACGATTCTTGAACATCTGATGCTGCGATAATCCTCCTGATCCTGCGACGATCCGTCATCATCTGACAACAAAAGTATGATATGAATAATTTCCAAGAGAGAAATGTCACTTATGTATAAAGCACTCAGGATAAATTATATCGAACCTCCAAAACTCCAACGTAAGTCACTCGTGGCCTTCGCATTGCGCACGCGAATACAAAATGTCATGCACGTTTTAATGCAAAATGTCATGCACGTTTTAATACAAAATATCATGCACGTTTGAATACAAAATGTCATGCACGTTTGAATACAAAATGTCATGCACGTTTTAAAACAAAATGTCATGCACGTTTTAATACAAAATATCATGCACGTTTTAATACAAAATATCATGCACGTTTGAATACAAAATGTCATGCACGTTTGAATACAAAATGTCATGCACGTTTGAATACAAAATGTCATGCACGTTTGAGTACAAAATTTCATGCAAGTTTTAATACAAAATTTCATGCACGTTTTAGTACAAAATGTCATCCACGTTTTAATATAAAATGTCATGCACGTTTTAATACAAAATGTCATGCGCGTTTTAAAACAAAATGTCATGCACGTTTTGGTACAAAGAAAACAAGAACACTGGACTATCATCTCCTTCCAGAAATACATATTTCATGTTTTTATGTTTTAGGCGCTCTCTGAGCGATATTTTTGTCCGGACTACATAGTCGTCAAGATGGAGAAAACACAAGTGATTGGGGCCCCAGAATCACTTGTATTCACTCCGCGTGCGCTTGATACGACCAGACTTCATGCAAAAATCATGCACAGGCGGAAAACTTGAAAATGAAGGAGGTAAACAGAAGAGTGTTCAGTTTATATCTCAGTCAAAAAAGCCAAATTCCATGCAATTTTTACTCATGCATATTGTCGAAATCGAGTTTTGTATTTGCGTGCATAAATGTCCCAAGGCATGTCCAACATCTCTTTACGATTCTTTCGTTCTACAAAAACAGAACTTCGGTAAAACAAAAGGACAGGGAAGTCTAGCATAGTACAATCATATACGAATACAAATAATTATATAGGCACTGAGTTTCATCTTTCCCTTTGAAAACGAGCATTCCCTTTGCGTTTGGGCAACCCTGTCCGAAAAACGAATAGGCCAGCCGGGAAAGTTAGTTACGGTCATAAACTTCGAATTCCTTTCTATATATCAAAACTATTCTAGTTTCGTCCACCTTCACTGTCCGTAAACAAAGTGCCAACGTGTTTTTTCAAGTCACAAATGCAAAATGAAAAATACACATATATTAATAGAACAATACCTATTATTCGCTGCGAGCAAGCCTTTACGTTTCTCCTTCCCCATCTTTCGGCGCCGTAGTTCGTTCTGAAATCAAATAAGCAAGGAAAAACTAAATTAAAGTAACAGCTCATTTGCATTGGACATTTTCAATCGAAATATACAAGATAAAGCAATAATAATCGGCAAGAATATGGCTCCACTCGCTCACGTCTTCCCACGCTATTCAAATCAACACAGCGATCAGTCAATTCATTTACAAAGTCAAAGAAAAAGCCAACAGCTGTTCAAACTAACTATCACCATGTACCTGAGCAAGACTCTTTCAACTTTTCCTGAACTTCTTCGACTGATGCTTCTTTTTCGAGACTGCAAAGACTGAGTTTCGTCTAGATTCAACCGCCTTTTATTATTTCAACGACAAAGAAAATTCCAACGGACAATGAACGCATTTACAACAATAGATAATCAACTAACTCATGCCAGATTTGCCCAGAATACATATAAGTTAGCCAAATAAATATGTTTTGCATATTTCTATTGTCCGTTGTAAGTGATTAGCAAAATTCCGCTCCGTGAAGCGATTAATGGCTATTACTTCTTAGCTTGATATAAAAGCCTTCTCTTTTCGCGTTAATCTTTTCAAACTAAACTAAAACAACTTTTTTCTCGGTTCCTGGTAGCAATTTCTTTTAGCCATTTTTTTTACTTTAATATAGTCTAAACAGAAACGCTGCTTTAATATAATATAGTTTAGCTTTCTATCCAGGGCCCGGTTAGGGGCTGGTTGTATAAAACTCTTAACAATAGAATTTTGAAGCCCACTCTAGGTGTGATACACCTGGTCCGCCTATGGTTGGCCTGGTGGTGACAGATCTTTGTGGTCAAATCCACAAAAAAATTAGAAAGAATTGCGATAGTGAAGACCTGTTGTTTTACTTCTTAAGTCAAATTACATGAATAAACATCTAAAGAGGCATGTTAAGTTCTGTTGCACCATGAGGATACATCAGTGACTATATGTCTAAAAGTTTTTTCTACAGATTGTAAATTTGTTTGCCATTCTTTCAGCTTTTGTCGCAATATTCTCCATTGGTTCCTTTGGAATGTTCTGTGCGCTGCAGAACTACATTAGGTACAGAACAAAACAAATATTTTGTAAAGCAAACAACACATTTATAATTATATATCTGCAGACATACACAGCTTAGTAGCTATATCTATACATGTGGATATATTTATTTATGAGAAGCATAGGTATTTAGTGATCAATTGAAAAAAGTGTTACAAATTACCTTGTAATAATTTGTTTTTCAATTTGATCTATCCTCACATGAGCAAGCCTTGTCTTCAATACTAAAAAAGAGCGTATGTACATGATGTATGATGAAAGATTTAAAAATATTTTCTGATTGAAAAACAAGCATACCATTAATTACAAAACTTTCCACATCATCAACATTAATGTCCAACTTTTTGGATAATTCTTCAAATGTTATTTCACCATGTTCATTGACCAATGTGACAAAACTGAGAATTCGCATTTTTCTTAAATTTCTTTCATGATTCAAACCTAATCCCAAAAATGATCACATTCAACATTACAGAAAATATGTGTAAATATAAAAAACAAAGAATACCTGTAGACATCAAAAAGTTGGAGTTATCTTCATAAAACTTCATATAATCCTGAATATTACCACTCACAAATATTTCTAGTATCTGAAATTATATCAAATGAAACCTTATATTGCTTTTATCTAAAATTCTTGAGACGGCCGATGAAAGGACAGGTCACTGTCTTTACTATATTTCATAAGTAAATATCACTTATAATCACAGAAAAGAATTATAATACCTGGTATATTAACTCCCCTTTCAGACTTTTTACAGGACCAAGTTCTAGCAAATGGTCCATGATCCAAACATTTGGTCGGTCAATAAAAGATACAATACATTTTATTGCATCATCCTTTGCTTCTACATTGCTATCCTCAGGATATGTTTTCAATAATTCTATCATCACCAAAGCAGCGTTGTCCCTATGGGATAATAATTGTTACCATAACCATGATGTTATTTTTCTAATTACCATGTGAACATTAACACATATTCTGAGAAAATAAAATTTTTTATTGTTTACATTTGCTGGAATTTTGAGGAAAAAATCCAAAAACAAAACGGGATCTAACAAGACCTGATTCACATGTGACTAAAAATTATAAAATTTGCTTAAACGTTTTTTGGTCATTGTTTATTAAATGAGAAGAAAGCGTTTTGGCATATTATAAATACAAGTGTTTGAAGGAATTTTAAGAAAAAAATTGAAAACTGAAGGAGGAACCACACAAATCCTTGGTTAAAACATCATGAAATTTTTTTAGGCAGTTGTTATACCATAGTAACCACACTATTATATTATAGTAATAATTATGCTATTTACCTTTGTTTGTTTGCAACAAATGAGTCATGAAGCAGGCGATAAATTTTTCTAGATTTCTCCACATCACTCCATTGAGCTAGCCAGATTTTCACCTAATAAGAATAATTAAATAAACCATTGAAGTTTTAAGTATATATTAGGAAAAAAACATTGATTTTAGATTTTTTCATTTAATTTAATTTAATCACCCACTTGATCAATATCTGTGTTAACCAATTCAAGAACACCAGAGTTGGCAGATAACTCTAGCTGATGGCAATACACATTATATCTTATTGGATCCATCTTGTTCAAACCACAAAACAAAAGGTTCATTCTACAATTAAATTAATATTATTTTATATTAAAACATATTCAAAGAGATTGCTACTGTCTTAAACACAAGATTTAAGACCAACTGCCACTTTGCTACTACCAATTTAAAATACTGTATGTTAATATAATTATTTCTGCACTTGAACATTTGAAATGATTGATAAGACCTACAATCTATGTCTTAGTTCAGCATGATATGTCATTTCAACCAAACATTCCAAAAAGGCACAAATGACTTCATCACGTTTTTCGGTAAGTGCAAATATTAATGATAACAAGCTGTTGAGGAAACCTTCAATCTCTAAAAAAAGATAAATAGTGAAAAATTAAAACATAATGAGCAACCTAAGATAACTAGATGTTAAAATACTATTACCTGCCTCACTGCATGTCTTTATCACATCAATGCAAACAGAAAATATTTCTGAAAGATTTTCACTTAAATCCTCTGGACCATCATCTTCTATTGTTGCACCGTTGATTTAAGATAAGCTCGAAGTTCACCAACCTAATAGACATTAAGGTGAGGGTAAATTAATTAAGTTTTGTGGCACTTCACTCTGTATCAAGCAGGCATTACCATCCTACATAAATACACACACTATAAATCACCAGCATCGCAAAAGCTTATGTTTAATTCTTGCCTGTGGACCTACAACAAAGTTAGCACAATTTTTTAACTGCACCTCGCTTGAATTTCAGATGGGCATGAATTGAACTGGAAATTAAGATCCTTCAACACTAATTGGTATCCATATAATTATTATCCATATATATAGATTTTACTATCCTGTCTTTCCATTTATATAATTATGTATATTGCATGCAAATCAAAATATAGAGTGCTCCAAGCTCATTAAAGTAGAAGAGAACATATAAATTTTAAAACATTAAAATCCTGAGATATCTGAATGTGGGAGTCGATTGTAAGTTATGGTGATGACTTACTTTTAAAATAGATACAAGCAAAACTCATGACCGAAACCAATATAAAACCATGCGAAACTACAGAGTAAAATCTTACCTGTTCTCGTACAGCTATGCCATGAAATACAGGCAACACAGTATCCATGTGTATTTCTCTTCTTTCAAGTGTTTTTGCACAGAATAAATAGTAAATTTAGATTAAAAAAATACAGAAATACAATCTGTAATACAAAATGTCTTCGCTCTTTCAAAATCAACACGTTTCTCTATCCCAGATGAGCCCGTGTTTAGAACGGATGTTTGTATTGTACGTCATGTTGCACATATATACACATTAAATAAATTTTTTAGCAAAATATTAGTTCTTTCAAGAAAATATAGCTTTATAAATGACATTGCTAGATTGCCAAGCCGAAAACGTGGCCTGGACATGACAACTGGTCTTATTTTGAATGCATTTTTGTGCATAATAATTGCAATCGTAAATTTAATTTTTTGCAAACATGTATCACTTTACAAGAAGTGAATGAATAATTCGCTTGATTGAGAAATTAGGACACAGCGGTAATTCAATTGTTTTTATTCTCTTGACTTGTTTTCACGCGACTTGATGATTTTATTAGAGCCACGTTGGATTTAGTCTAAAATGTTTCAGGTAGTTACGTAAAAATAACGTTTCAAAAAAGGACAATCTTGCGGAATTTTTTCCCGTGTTAAATTAAAAGTCAACATCATATTCAGCCCAGTTTAATTGCATTATCTTGGGGAGCATTTGAAGAGTGCGCTGCTCGCGGAAACCACTTTTAAATGATGTTAAAACTTCATCACAGTTCAGATGAGAAGGGATCATCTAGCTCGCAGATGACAGCATCGTTGCGTTCTAATATTCTAGGAATTGTTTTCTTGTAAAATTCATTGAGGATGTTTGCTGTTGATGCATCAAGACTTGTCAAAGATTTCTAGAGAGAATAATATTAAAGTTTTCACACAAGATTAAATACTTTTAAAACACAAGAATACGAAACGACTTATAGGAATATTTCCTACGAGACTAACCTGAAACCGATCATTACCAGATTTCAACAAGGAAACAAGAGCCATCTCTGCGGCAAATTTCAATGATGTGTTTTTTTCTTTCGATAAAGGAAGTAATCCAGAAATGGTAGATTTAAGAAATGATACTGGTATGTCATGTATCTTCTCGGAAATATAGTAGATGGCGTCACAAGTCAAAACTTGAATATCCAAAGATGAATGTTGTATTCCCTACACATAAGAAATATAGTGAAAAAAAATAAGAATGGTATTCCACCATAACCCACCGTTAACCTTTGTATGAAATGATTTATTTGCAAGATCAATGATTTGTACTAGACCTTAGTTATTGATGGAATAATCTCCTCAGGAAAATCTCTTTCTTTTACACAGTTGACAGCTGCGTAGCCCAAGCATTTTATTGCTGTTTTACAAATGGGAATCTAATAACAGATAGATCATGTATGATCTCAATATTTTCTTCAAACATAGATATAAATACAAGGATCACGAAGACAATTTCATGGATTAAATCAGTCTTCTTACCCGGTCGTTTGAAGAGAGTGTGTTTGTCAGTTGAAGTAAAGTTTCGAATAAATTAAGAAAAATCAATCTTTCACAGCAATCATAAAACAACGCAGATATTGTTAGACATCGACCATGACGTAATGTCCACTCAACCGTTGAATCGCTCACTTGAAAATAAATTTGTAGTCATTTACAATAAAGATCACGGTAAACTGTGATCAGTTGAAATCTGTGCTACGAGATCAAAGCATACCTAAAATATCAGTTTTCACCAAACTGGTTAACTCGTCATCAGGAGTAATTCTTGCCAAAGCCCCAAGACACCCAGCAGAAGCAATACGAATAGTTTCCTTCATAAAAAACACAAATGTTAAAACACTTGGACGACATGATAGCAGTTTACAGTAAACGGTATTTAATAAACCAAGTTGGTAATATTGAACATACCTCTGCATGACTTTGGAACGAAAGCAAGGTTTGTGTTAAATTTTGCCGAACATTGTCTCCCATCTTATTACCAACACTGAACAGAATTCCACGCAATGCCTGTTCTATAGTTTCTCTATATTAAAGATCGGTGTTTTAGCAAAATTTAGCGTTTTTAGTTTTGTGATTGCCATCATACAAATATGGAAAATCAGTAAAGTCGGCAAACCTGATTTGATTATCTTCTGTATTTTTTATTCCATTGTGCAGTTCAGTAAATAGAGGATCAACTCGGGAATGCAGTTTAACTAAATGTTGTAAAGCTGTCGACGACTGTTCACGGACTATTTTGTTTGGATCATTTAACGCCTTTATGAAAGTTGTTTGCAGCTGGGGTAAGAAAGGTTTTAAGACAATTCCTACCTGGGAATGAAACAATTAAATCAATATAGCATCTCGTTAAAATGTATGAAAGTAATGGAAGTTATAAGCTGTATATAATTTGTTATAACCAAGTTATAAAAAATGACGTTAACATTTACCTTGACTAAAAGCAATCCCAAGGTCTGAAGTACAGCCACTTTAACATTCCAGCTGAAACGGTCACCTAAGATGCGTATTAGCGGTCCAGTAATACTGACGACTGAAGGTTTAAGGGCCAATGCTGATGTCAGTTTTATAACCTGACCCAGTCCTTCAGCCGCGTCTTGTTTAACATCAGGAGCCCCATTGAGAATTCCTTCCCGAAATATCGGCAGTAAAGGGGTAATGCCCTGAAAGAATATTTTGAACAAGATAATCGTTGTAAATGTATTGGTGAAAGTCCACCTAGCATGAACATCTAATGTAATGCCTTAAAGGCTTATTGAGCAATACGTTTCAAATTACCTTGGGCTTCGGAAGACAAAAGCCAGGAAGTTCATAATTATCCTCTAGATCATCAGATATATATCTGATAGCTCGACGAACATGAGGAATGTGTTGTATTTGTTCCGGTGGACCAAGTCTCTAAATGAATAACATGGAAACATTCTCATATTGATTCAATTCGCCTGAAACAAATTATTTATTGTCGTTTTCGTGAATTAACCTTTGTTACGGCGTTTAAAGCATTCCAACTGATCTCAACAACTTCATGGTCCGAATCGTTGAATCGTGATATGATAGAATGAAGCAACGCAGGAGTGTATTGCGATAGATCTGCCTTGGTTGACGTACAATATGAATGTAACAGATTTAGAGCAGCCTACAAGAGGAGTACAAGAGGATAATGAGTAACATATAGGCTGCTGTCATTTCCGGTATAAAACTTTACCTTTCTTATCGAAATTGTTTCATCTTTGCAATATTTCATCAAAACATCCAACACAATTTGAGTTCCTGAATCATTTCGAATTGCCAATATCAGTGTTCGAGAGTTCTCCAAATTCTAACAACATCAACGAAGTGGATGTGAGGTATACTTTGAGAATGATCTGATAACGAAGTTTTAAAAGAAAAACCCAAATAGGGCACCACAGGGCTTTAATTCAAATGAACTTAAATATTTCCTAACGCTTGAGATAATTGCGTTGAGAGTAATTTCTTATCATTAGGTAATCTTTTTTTCAGTTGATTGCTTTCATTATTTAGGAACAACTGCGATATTGGCGATGCTCTTAACTAAGTTTTGGCTGGTTGCAATTGTACTCACCTGGGACTGTTGATCAGGAGATGAAACATGGCTGATTGATCGTAAAAGAGCAGGAAGGATGTCAGACAAATGATCAGTTAAAGCGTCTCCTGCAACAGACGACATGGACGCCAAGGCTTGGGTATTCACAGGTGCGGCGATAAGCTGCAATGAACAAAAAGGAACCTATGAAATCTGATAACTCTGTAAAATTACCCAATCACTACGCAGTGGTAGTGGAAGTCGTCTCCGAACAGTGGCGAGGGCAAGTGTGCTCCAGATTAGAACAAGAATTACTATCGTGGTCTCGTGGTATAACAAATTGATTTACTGATATTGAAGATGGTTTCATGAAAGACGTATGTACCTGAGGAATGATAAACGGTAGAACCTCTTTACTTCGAACTGACATGATCTGGCGAAGTCCATCCAAAGTGTTCTCATGTTGATCAGGATCAATCTAATAAGTTCGTAGAATATTTTAAAATTGAACCAAACTATGACACGATCAAATCCAGAGCTTACCAGTTTCACAAGAAGAATAGGAATAATGTCGTTGATCGCTTTGACTCCGATTGTTTTGTACAGATTATTGAACGTTTGAGCAGCACAGCTTCTGACCTCTGCCAGTGGATCACACAATGCATTGCGAACTGTGGGGATAACCGAATCCACATACAACAAAACCTAAGAGAGTTAAAATCATGAAACACTTCTGATATTCCCGCTGTTATGAAAACAAAAATTAATTCCGAGTGTTATACACTATAGCACACCAGTACATTCATTTTCATACTAAATAATTTTCCCTTTTCGGTGTAAAAGCAAGTGAAGTCTCAGTTGTACCTGTTCTCTGCTTGTTGAGCCAATGATCTCACTCAGACCAATGCAAACTCCTTGTCGCTCAACGGCTTCATTGCTTTCCAACCCTCGCTCTAAAATCGGTATAATTTCAGGCAATATCCTCTCTCCCAGCTTGCGTACAAGATCTCCCAGTGTTCGAGCAGCGATCTAATAGGAAAACAAAAAATAAACATTTTCGTCGCATTGGATCAAATATTATTACTTTGATTACGATTTATCTATCCTTATTTTTGCACAAGATTTCGAGCTTGTCATGTCACAATTAAAAACTCGACATCAAACACCAACCTGTCGTTTATCCAGACTAGTGCTGGCTAAACAGCCCAGTAGTAATGAAAACAAAGTTGATAAGATTTCTCTCAAGACTCGGGGTGTATTGGGTACGACAACTTTCCACACATGAAGAGCAGCTTGACGGACTGGTAACGAGACATCAGAGCGACCCATGTACAGCCCTGATAACACTCGATTACGTCTCTCATATCCCAAACAGTCTATGATCGCCTGAGAAAGAAGAAACGTTGAGCGAAATCATTGAACTATACGCAAAATTGGGGGGAATGGAAAGGGGAGTTGTAGATTACTTTTCTTCAAATGCGTAGTCTAACCCACCTGATTTGAATGGGAGGTTCCAAAGTTATCATCTTCCTCTCCTTCTGTCGTCATCTTGCCTGAAACACCCGATATCTTATACAACAAATCTCCCATTAACTGGATGGAAGATATACGTATCCTCCAATTATCATCAAACAATCCTTGTTCTAACTGAGGTAAGAATACCTCAATGGCTGTCGTTGCATACTGACTGACGATCCTTTGACCAGCCTTAAGTGAAGTACCACGTACGAACTCTGATTCATCTGAAAGTCCCTGTGTATAAAAAATAAAACACATTTCTAACATCCTAAAACATGAGTAATAAATGGTTCAAACGCTTTTTTAGAAATAGTAGATATACCTTGAGTATAGAAGGAATGATATCTCCAACAAAAGGTGTAAATTCTGTGCCAAACGTCGACGGCAGATAAAGATAGAGCATTAAATATCCTTCTTTGATATGTGCTGCAATATCAGCCCTCTCTGTTGCAGAGATCACATCTGGCATCAACTGTGAAAGACGTTCAAAACCCAAACCGCACAACACCTCACTCAAACCTGAAAAGACAGGTTAGAGCTTTATGATAAAAACTTCGCGTTGTGACGCTGTTTCCGGACATAGTAGTACAACGTTATTTTAAAGGTCTTTTCTGAAATCTGCAGTCTGTGTACTAAGAAGCTAGGAAAACTAACCTTGTGCCGCACCAGAGCGATCAACACTACTTGTTTCAGATATCAAAGTCTCCATCAACCATGGCAGAAGATCTGAACAATTTCCTTCTCCCAGTTCTTTGACAAGAGCCCCAAGAGCACGTGCTGACACAGCGCGAACCTGGGGGGGCAGAGTTATTTGGTTAAACAAGAACTCTTTCTAAAGTTGATTGGATTACAAGAAGTAAACCTACCTCAGGGACTGGGTCTAATAAAGCTTGCTTAAGACCTGGCATTACTGAAGACAGATATGGATTAAGATCCTAAAAAATATGAACGATTTAAAGCTTAGACATCCTGTTTCCTTTTTTGAAACCCGAAAATTTCTAAATACATTAGACTTTGAATATCTCGTACTAACCTTCTGATCAGTCAATGAGTACATATTACCAATGATTTGTGCCGCCATTTTCTTCGTCTCTGTAGATCTAGACTCAAGAGCCCGATGAATGATGGGCATAATTATAGCTAATGACGGCGCATCAATCACATGAACAAATGACGTCATTAAGAGAACTTGAAGCGCTTCAGTGGTTTTCGATGTTGGGTCACTCAGAGCTTCCAGAAGAACAGGGGAAATGGCTAGAAATATGGAATGAAAATGATTGCATGACGTACAACTATAATATCCGCGAGTGAAGACAGTCTATGCTGGCCAACCTTGTATTTCAGGATTTCGTATGACAGAACCAATGTGTTTGAGCGCTTGAGCTGCAGCTTTCTGTACTTTGATATGAGAGTCTGTCAAGACTTCGATCAATCTTGGCACAATGTTGGGTAAACAAGAGGAAAGTTGCTTTGGGGCGCAATACGCCATCGCACCAAGCAGCTCAACACTCCCTGACAAACAAAATTTATCGAGCAGCGTAAGATAAATGAAAATGGTAACCCAACACAAGAAAAAGATTTTCACCTGTCTTTGTTCTCCAGGCATCTTCTGTGAGTGCTTTAAGTAGCGATGGTAAAACAAGTTTAACTCCATGAGCACTCAGATTCCTCATCATAGCTCTGGCCGTGTCGTCTGTTGCCTGAAAATATTGACCAATCAAATTTCATAACTTTATCATGTGATAACTCTATCAAATGAACCAGTCACAACGCAATAGATTCACCTAAGGTGCACTATAAATGAAAAGTTGCGGTTGACAACTGTATATAGACTATGGTATTTAAAGCTTATAAAACAAGTTACACCTTTCGCATACAAATTTTTGATCAACTTACATCTCTGACGAATTGATTTCCATCGCCAAAACAGAGTAAAAGATGAGGAAGGACATGAACTATGTATGGCTCAAATAATCGTCCAAGGATGTGGCAGAGAAGTTCAAATGCAAATAAAGCTCCTGTTCGCCAGAAAAAAAAGATGATGAGCAAGAAGAGAAAGCTATAATTATTCCTCTACAATGGTCAATTAACCTTCTCTGTGTCTGTAGTTCTTTTTATCTTGTATAGCGTCTTGCAAAGTTGACATTATATTCTGTTGTTTTAACGACAATATCCCCAAGCCTTTCACAAGAGAAGCTAGCCCATACGCCGCTCCACGACGCTCGCCATAGACTGTTGAGTCTAGTAACTATACAAGAGATAAATGAGAGCAAAATCAAGCATCACTCTTCATTGAAAACGACAACAAACTGTTACAACTAACTTTTGTTAAAAGATTTTTTATAATATCGGGTGCTTCTTCCTTGATTGCTGGGACAAGAGGAGGAAGACAGTTTGAGACCGCCTCCTGAACCTGGAAATAAAATACGAATTTATAGTAAGTCATTGCAACGTTGAAGAAATATGATGCAAAGAGAACTCACCTGTTGAGACGGTGTCGACAGAGCGCTAAGTAGTTTATCTATTATTGGATGAACCTTAATTGAAACAAAAAATTGTCATATATGAACTGCGAATTAAAAAAAAAACTAATTTTTGCGAACAAGTACAAGTCCATGAGCAGAATCCAAAATATCCACAAAAATGGATATTTAAAATACTCACCTTTGGATCTTCTTTGTCAAGATGTTTTGCTAAACATCCCATCAATATGATAACGGACTGGCGAATAGTGTCATGTGAGGAGGAATCTGGAGCTTTATCAAAGAACTCTTCAAATATTTCCAACAGAGATGAGGTATTGTCCTAACACAAAGGAAACATTGATATTTAAAGCGCAAATGATAAATCTTGAAAGTTTGTAGAACGTGATAACCTTATACCTTTCCCAAATGATTGACGGCAGCCAATGCAGCTTTTAACATTTCCCCTCGAACATGTTCATTGCAATCCCCGAGGGCCGTGGGGACGAAAAAGGTAAATAATTTAACGACCTAGAAATTAGTAAATAACAAATTTAGGTTTTTCTGGAGTGAATCCAAGCATCAAGACTATGCCATTCACCTCGTCATCTGTGAATAAAGTAGCCATGTCACGAAGTGCCTTCGCAATCCCGCGCCTTTCCTTCCAACGATCTGGATATTTGTCTCCAACGATCCTTCCAAGTTCATCTCGCTTCAGGGCTGGAAGCTGAAATAATAACTATTCTGAACTTTCTAATTCAAACTTATCACGGAGATCTGCATCTGTATGATCTAGTCTGCAGATAAAAATATAAAACACGTACCTTTAATTTGGCTTTGTAAACATCAATAAGTTGCACCAAGATCTCATCCGTGATACTTGGATGTTCTTTTACAGCCTCACACAAGGCAAGGCTAGCAGACTCCTGTATATCATCCACATCACATATAACATCCTGCGCCAGATTGCGACATAATCCCTCTTGGACAAAATATCCCATTTCGTTCCAAAGTCTAAGAAGATGTTTAACATTCACATCATATAATTAAATCACTAAATCATCTCCGATGATTTCAAATTACCAAAGCAGAACTGTACAAACCTGTCTGCGAATTTTGATGTTTCACTATCGCTGTCAAATCTTGTCGTCCAAACTCTTTGTACCACCGGATGGACCTCCACAGAATCTTGTTCCATGTTCGGTAAAATTAAGTTTAGAGCTTGAAGACATTGTATAGCAACATAGCGAAGAGATGAGACGGAGGAATAAAGTGACGAGAGAAGAACATTGATTTCTTCATCTGAAGCAATCGTACAGCCTTCCTCGCCACTTGAAGATTTCGATAACTCTACCATACTGACACAACCCAGGCGCTGGAAAAAATAATTAACTATTAAGTTATCGCCACATTTTAACTAAAAAAATCAGTTAATAAAATCAATTTTATGAATTGTTGCGGTCTTTTATTTGAAAAGGAATTTTTAAACTCGAGAATTACAGTTTTTGTTTCACAGTAGGTTTATTATTAACCGAAACTTACTTGTATTTTAGAAGTTGTGACGGAGTCAGAATGGTGTTGAATAATTTCTGTAAGCAATCTCAACATTTCCGCCCGAGGAAGGTTGCTCGGACCAGTCTAAGAAAATTACATTTGATATCAATGTTATACTGTATAATTACAAAGTGTTTACTAACCAGGAACTAAATGATGGTGAAATCTTGTAGCTAGTACTGTACCTCACTATATCGTTCATCAATATCCTCTTCACGCATGCGCAGTCTACAGTGTTGCGCTAAAACTTCCATTGTTCTTTCTTTAACATCAACACTCAGGGCAGAGTTTGTTAGAATACAACGAATCATTGGAAAGCAGAAGGAAAACGTCGTACACATTAACAGTTCCTTTTCATCACCCAGCCTAAAACAGAAAATATCACGAGTAAGACTCTTAATAGTGAATTATCCTCTAAATATTGGATGAAGAGAGTAACCTTATCCATTGTGACAGCCGCTACATTCTCACCTGGCAGATTTTAAGCTTTCTTCGGACGAAATAGTTGTGTTATAAAGATCGTTAATCATTCTCTCCACCCCAGCAGCCAAATATTTTTCTTCCCAACGTAAACGCAATGGACAACGAGCTTGGTGCAGTTGTAATGTCAGCCATGTTATACATTCACCTGGAAAGAAAATGCGACAAGAATGAATTGGAATAAATTCCAACTTTTAGTTCCTGCACATTTCATTTGATTTAAATTGAGTTGAAGGGTTTTTTAATAGCACTGTTATATTCCTTGCTTTGATTAGTTCAACATAATATTCTTGTAAGTTAGCATGGTGACATCAATAAGTATTTCATGAAGAATATTGCACTGATGAAGGCCCGGGTTAACGGACCGAAAGCTTTGCAGTATTAAATACTTACGTGGTGTACCTACAAGTTAATTTACTAGTTAAACATATATATATATCAGAATAATATTGTCAAACCTACCTAAATAATGAATTTTCTTTGGAAACACGATATCTCCAAGCGTGATAAAAACGTGCAGAACACGTGGTGCAGCCAAAGGGGACTTAAACAGTGACGTAATAGATTGAAGTAAGATAGGGATGTGTTGTCTCAACGAAGGAGCTTTCGTAGAAACAGCTGTCTGAGCCACCAGGCAAGCATGACTGATTTCTATATCGAGCTGAAATGATAATTTATAAGATAAACAATTTCATTGGAATTCTAACTTCGTGTATACGCAATAAACTTACTTCTTCAATTCTTTTCCTAACTTCATTTTCTTTCTCGAGTTGTGCCATCATCGCTTCACGTTCTTTCTTCGTCATTTCAACATTTTCACTTGATATCTTCTTTTTCATTAATTCCTGAAACATATTTTCACTTCATTTTCACAAGCAGTACTAACAAACATCAAGATATACTGTAGACTTTCTTGTACTTATAATAAGCACCAATTGATTGAATAATTCCTGACAAACCTTCCTGAGTTGCAATTCCTCCAACTGTTCCTCGTAGGAATACGCTTTCGACTCTCGCTTCATATTATGATGCTGAAATCGTTCACCTTCCTTTATTCTAAAAAAAACGTTGTCAGTCTCTGCACTTTGCTGACTCTGGTAGTAAACGCTTTAAAATAAATGACTTACTCCATGACCCTCGACTGATCGTATAGAACACCTTCTGGTGTATTGAAAATTCCAAACTCCTCGTCTGTCACAGTTTCGAACTTGGAATTTCGCAACGTTTTTATGACGTAAGCCATCACGTCATCAAATATAATACTCTCCGCCTCTATAAGTAAAGTTCGTATGAGGGCTGGAAGTACCTAAAATATAAGATATGTTTGTGGTTAACTCCTGAGTTTTAGTTCACGCAGAAAGAGAGAGAAACAACAGCCAACGTCAACAAAACCAATGCTAAATGAATCCAAGAATGCTTGTCTATATTCATTGAGAATTTCAAAACCAACCTTTACATTTTTGCTCGACACAAACATTTTCAATATTTCGTCTTTATTTTTTTGATCAATTCCTCAATATTCAACTTGAGTTGCAGAGTCAAATCTCTCCACAGAGTTGGGTTGGATGAAGCTAGATGTGAAAAATATATTGGATGAACCTATCGGATATATACAGTTATTATTGCCACATTTAAATAACGAATATGAGATATTAAATAACACTGACTGTACCTATAAGTGGATGATGAGCGTCTTCTAAAACGCAGATCATAACGCTCGGAGCATATTTCTTGTCGTCACGATCTTTAAGTGGGATGGTGACAATATTCTCAAGAACTGAAGCAAGAATTCTTGGTGAGAAGTTCACTGTGTTTTCATTTTCGACTTTTTGATCTGAGACCACTTCAGTTTTCCTGAGCATTGATGAGGTGACCTAAAGCGAGGGAGGTAGGCTAAGACACGTTCATTTCTCCTGAGAAATGCAGGTAAGACTGGGACGCAACACAACACAAACCTCTGAACTATTTAAAAGTTCTCTGAATTTCTCAAGCAGAATCATTTGCAACTTGATTCCTCCATCCTCCGCCAAGGAGCACAGTTTTGAAAAACAACTCTTCGCTTGTTGGCGAGTTTGATAATTCTGATGTGTCAGGGTGAACACCAGACCAGAGAACCACCAGCTAAGAGAGACACCAACATTAATAATAAAACAAACTCGATTATTTTCCACTAACTTTGGATACCTTGCATTTTCAACACCGATTTTCTCGTCAGGATGACTCATCAACTTTTCAAGAATCAGGTGCAGCTGGTGGAACACTTAAGTGAAGAATTTTATTGAAAAATTGAGTCCGAAATAAAAAATGTAAAGTGGAACTACAAGATATGCTTTCTTACCCACTTCTGTAACGCTTGAAAGGAATTTAGTAGCAGTAAATATCTGACTCTTAGAATCAAAAACACAGTCCCAAAATGAACGAAGTTTTGAATCTGCAAACCAATGGATGGATTATTACAGATCTATTTGAAAACAATATAGTTCTTAGATAAATGAACATACCAATTTCAACATCTGATTGCCCAAGTTGTATCAATATTAACGTAGCTGTCAGTGCTTCAGAAATAACACTTGGTTGATGACTTTGAGTGAACACTTTTTCTACTGTCTAGAAGTATACATAATATAGGAAAATATCACAACTGGTGTAGTTGGTGAATAACATCATTACAAATGATAAAATGGTAAATAAAGCCTGTGTCTTATAATATCCTGCATTAGCCTGATTACTGGTATCATAAAGACAATCAAACTTACCTTCAGAAGTTGCGGTATTGTTGAAACTGCTTGATTCAAAGTATTACCTGAACAAAAAATTAATATAGGTTGAGAACATCACAATTTATTCATAAGAAAAAAAATATCATTCTGAATCCCAACCTCTACAAGATGCTGCAATACAATTAAAGATATCCTCCTCTGACCATTGAACTGGACTTTTTGTTCAACATGGCTTTCTAAAGAGATGAAGGAACAATGTCATAACTTCTGAATTCTGACCAGAGACTCTTATTCAACTTTCCATGTTAAACTACACAGTACAAATAAACCATACCTCAAACATTTGAAACAGGTTGCCAGGAACTTTATTGGTGATATGTAGACACCATTTCTTCAGCACAGTTAATGCCTGGACAATTACATTCTCATTAACTGAAAAAAATATATCAGAAATGTATAAATTTCCTTTTGAATGA